>NC_073254.2:164997803-165300833 GCF_029289425.2 Pan paniscus | reverse complement strand
CACTCAAAAATAGAATTTAAAAAATTTCTTCTATTCTCTAGAAAAGTTTATATGTATTTGGTATTATTTCTTACTGAAAAGTTTGTAGAATTCATTGCTAAAGCCACCTAAGAACTTTGTTGAATGTTTTTTAATTACATATTTCTTTTGATTAATATCTATTATTAAGATTTTATGCTTCTTGTCATTGTTAATAAGCTGTATTTTCTTCAAGGAAATTTTTCATTTCATTTACATATTTAATTGACTAGCATAAAGTCAGTAATAATATATATTTTTATTCTTTTGATATATAAAATATCTATAATGACTCCTTTTTTATTCCTGGTATTTGTAATTTATATCATGTACCTTTATTTCGTTGATCAGTCTTCCCAGGAGTTTTTCATTATCATTAAACTTTTCAAAGAAGCAATTTTTGGCTTAGTTAGGTTTTCTCTATTGCATGGTTTTTGCTTTTATTATTTTGGATTTAGTTGCTATTATTCTTCTGATCTATTTATATGAGTGCTTCGAGATTTGATTTTTAGTCTTTTTTTTTTTTCTAACATATGCATTTAGAGATAGAAATTTCTCAGCATGGTTGTTGTGGCATCACAGATGTTGATACATCATATTTTCATTATCATTTAATTTAACATATTTTCTAATTCTCATTGTAATTTCTTCTTTGACCCAGAGTGTGAAGAAAAGAGTTAACACAGCAAGCTTGAATGCTATCTTTTGAAAGTCCTAAATACAAGGTAGGCCCTTGGAAGATTTACTAGAACTTGGATTTGGGGAAGGATTCCCCCATTCCCACAACTGATAAGAGTGGCTCACTATGCATAAACTGTACAAAGAATATGATGTATGCTGAATACTTGCTTTCCTTCTAGGAGTCTGAAATTTTGGCACATGCCAGGCAGAACCTGCCTACATGACCAGCCTCCAATATAAACCCTGGGCACTGAGTCTTTAATGAGTTTTCCTGGTTGGCAACATTTCACATGTGTTGTCACAACTCATTGGAAGAAATAAGTGCATCCTGTGTGTGATGGGTAATTTATGTGCCAACTTGACTGGGCTAAGTAATGTTCAGATCGCTGGTAAAATACTATTTCTGGGTGTGTTTGTGAGAGTTTCCAGAAGAGGTTAGCATTTGAATCAGTAGACTGAGTAAAGAAGATCCCATCTCACCAATATAGGCAGGCATCTTCCAAACTGTAGAGGGCTAGAATGGAATAAAAAGGTGGAGGAAGACTGAATTCTCTCTTTCCTTTGGCGGGGGCATCCAGCTTCTCCTGTACTTGGACATCAGAGCTCCTGGTTATTGAGCCTTTGAACTCCTGGACTTACTCCAGTGTCCCCCTGCTCTCCAGTTCTCGATTCTTCAGCCTTGGATTGGGAGTTACATCACCAGTGGCTCCCCTAATTTGTAGGCCTTTGGACTGATACTGGACTACACCATCCGCATTCCTGGTTCCCTACCTTCAGATGGCATAATGTGAGACTTCTGGGCCATAATCATGTGAGCCAATTCTGATAAGTTTCTTCTTATATATGTCTATATGTATTCTATCAGTTCTGTTTCTCTGGAGAACCCTAATACAATGTGTGACCCTCTCTGGGAGAAGATTCTGGAAGGTCGGACCTGTTTTTTCCCCTAGACTTCACCCCATCAGTTTTTCCCTTTGCTGATTTTGCCTTTGATTTGTAACAAATCATAGCCATGAGTATGACAATGTGATGAGTCCTGTGAATCCTCACAGCAGATCACTGAACCTGGAAATTGCCCTGGAGACCCTCGACAAACGTAGTCTTAAGCACTTAAGAATCCCTCCCTTTTTTGTGTGCATCTGTTTTGCTTAATTCCACTGTTGCTAGAGAACTACGCTAAATAATTCTAGTTAAAATATGTTGAAACTGACTGCATGAAAAGCCAACTTTAGTAAATGTAAAATAAGCAATTTTAAAGGAAGTGTTTCTTGAAATTGTGTGCCTTATTTATATATGCTGATTAGGTCAAGTTTCTTAATTGTATTTTCAAGTATTTGTAATATTTAGTGATTTTGTCTGTTCCATCAGTTACTCAGAAAAATGCATTAAAGTGACTTAAAATAATTGTGAAATTTGAATATTTTTTCTTACTAGTTCCATCCATTTTTGTTTTACATATTTTGAGGCCATATTATTATTTGCACTCAATTTAGAGTTGATACATCTTCCTGGTAGATTGACCATTTTATTATAATGAAACATCACTTCTTGTCACTAATTATATTTCTTGCCTTAAATTCTACTTTAATTGATAGTAACTGTGCAGCATTCATTTTGGCATATGTGTGGGCATGTGCATGTGTATGTGTATGTGTTTTACTTAGGTTTGTATGGTATATTTCTGTGTCATTATATTTAAGTATGTCTCTTGTAAAAACCACGTACTTAGCATGTTTAATTCTTATTCAGTCTGAGTATTACATTCAATTGGATTACTAATATTTTTTAATTTAAGCCTACCATCTTGCTCTTTGTTTTCTACTTCTTCTACAGGAATAAATTTAAAAAACACCATGGGAAAGTATGGCTATTCAAAAACTATATTGACTGGAGGAGGTCAGTTGTGTCTTCAAGGGAGAATTTGACACACTTTTTCTTAAAAAGGAAGATAATTAATATTTTACACTTGCAGTTCATTCAGTTTCTAGTACAACTAGCCAACTCCACTATTGTAATCCAGAAAACTTCCTAAATAATACATAAATGAGTAGAAATGGCCATATTTCAATAAATTGTATTTGCAAAAATAGGCAGCCAATTTATAGACTATAGTTTGTTTATTTTTGTTCTGGAATCAATTACTTGTAACTTTATTTGTGCCACATATGTTTCTTACATTTCCTTATATATTTTTGCTTTTTTGTTTCTCTTTGTTGGGTCTTAATATGTTCTGTGGAGTTGTTTTCTATTTCACTAATCTTCTCTTCTGTGTATCTAATCTTCATTAAAACAATTTATTGTGTACTTAATTTCAAGTTTTTTTTTGTTGCTACATTTTTTTTTTTGAGATGGAATCTTAAAAATTGAATTGCTGAAGTACAATGGTGCAATCTCGGCTCACGGCAACCTGTGCATCCCAAGATCAAGCAATTCTCCTGCCTCAGCCTCCTGAGTAGCTGGGATTACAGGCATATGCCACCACACCCAGGTAATTTTTTGTATTTCTAGTAGAGACAGCGTTTCATCATGTTGGCCAGGCTGGCCTCAAACTCCTGACCTCAAGTGACCCACCTGTCTCGGCCTCCCAAAGTGCTGGGATTAAAGGCGTGAACCACCAGCCTGTTGATACATTTTCTATTTAATGTTTCTATAGATTCCATTTCTCTGGTAAAGTGCTCCATCTAATCATCTCTTTTTTTTAACTTACTGGTCATGGTTATATTAAAGTCCACTTCTATTAACACTATCTGAGTGGTCTGTGGTTCTATTTTTAATTATCTTTTTTCTCCTTGGTTTTCAGTCATTTGTTTCTGTTTTCTAGTCTTCACGGTAGGCCAATAATTATGTATAAAAAGATGTGGAGATAACTGAAGGCTGAATCTAATTTTATGTTTTTCCAGAGAGAATTTAATTTTGTTTTCTTGTGGACGTTCAGAATAGGGGCCTGTCACCTTAATCCACATTGGGCTATAGCTAGATTAAAGATAGGTTTTAATCTTTTGTATATACCAGTTAATTTCTTTGTAAAACTTAATCCCAGAGTACAGATATTCAGGAGTTCTAACTGGAAGGGTGGCCCTCCTCCCCTGACAGGCTTTGGTTCCAAGTTAGTACCATCACCTTTGTGAGACTGTTAGAAACTCAGTTGTTTCCCAGCTTCTTAGCCAAACATTTCTGCTCTGCCCTGTAGCCTTTGGTTCTGCAGTTTAGGAATTGGAAAATGCCTCAAGCGGAAAAGCAGTTCAGATTATTGGCTCACCTCAATATGTTTTTCCTTTTTCTAAGATCTTCGTTTGAGCCTTGATTGCCTTAGTAGCCCTGCTTCAGAATCTTAGGTGAGACTTTTGAAAGATTTGCTCAAGATCTCAGCCCCCATCTTCACAGATTCTCAGCTTTATAGACTTTGGTTAAAATGGCTCAAGGGGAAGGATTTCACAGGACTCCCGGTCTATAACAATTCATTTATCTTATTTCTTGAATCTTGGTGGTAACTCAAATCATGACTACTTAAAGAGTGTTCCAATGTTTTCAAACAGGGGGGGGTGTGTGTGTGTGTAGGGTGTGGTTCTGTTCATTTGTAAATTATTCTCTTTGAAAGGATTAGTCTGTAATAAGCTATGCCAACTAAAACAGGCAACTCAATGTACTCATTTATAAATCTAAGACTTTAGATGTTACCAGTTCAAACTGCAATGTGAGCTTCATTTACAATGATTGGAATTCTATACTATTAGTAAAATCTAAATATATATTAGTTGGTTTGAAAGCTTCTACTCTGCCTTCTTACATTGAATCAGCAGCATGTAAAACTAGATTTTTTTTTTTAAATGAGCAACTACTGAGCAGTGTTCTTACTAGTGTAGTATATTTCTTTACGTAGAATTGTATATTGAAATTAGATCTTGTTAATTGAAATAATTCTTATTTATGGTGAAGAAAAATGAACCAAAATAATAATTAAAAAGTTATGTCTATTATTTCATATTTTTATTAAATTTCTTGATAAAACCATAAATCTTCCATTTTTGTTTTCATTGTTTTTTTTAAAAAAGTTTAAAGCCACATTTTAATTCCCTTAGCAACTCACTGAAAATTTATTCAGATGAAAGAGCATGACTAACAAGTCTCAATTCTCCTTACACCTAATGGATAGTGCCTTTTATGTGGTAGATCTACTGAATTTTTTGAAGGTTCTGTTGATTCTGGGTTTTTAGCTTTTTCTAATACTGTTATTATGCTCTATGCCCTTCTTGTATAATCATTGCTGGTTTCATCACTCTCTTCTATTATTTAAGTATCCTTTAAAAGTACAATTTTTTTATAATGGCTATAAATTCTTAGATGCCTCCTTTTTTCCTCCATGAATCTTTTTTTATTAGATTGCAAAGTTTTCTTTTTGAAAGATTTTCACAGACTTGGGTTACTTCCTCTCCAAGCCTGGTCATTGGATTATTTTTTCCTGAGAATATAGATATATGCCTATCTAAGCTTTAGTTCACCTGTCTGTCCAGGCTCAGTATTCCCTTATTTGGATACGAAAACTCTAAGATGAAAATGGTTCTTCTTTCTGAATCTGGCCTTACCCGGATAGCACTAAACATCTTTGTTGATTAGAATTAAGTATAAAAGAATAGCTCAGATTGTTTTATCTTTTCAAAAGAAAGAAAACTGTCAATAAAGTAAATCAAGAATTTATCAGACAGACTTCTTTGAGCAGAGAGAGATTTTCAGCAAATATATAGCTTGTTGGATTAAACACAATCCTTAGTAAAACTTACCTCTTTAATAGTTGCTTGATTTTTATTAAATCACAAAATTTCAGCTTATGAAACAAACATGGGAAAATGCCAAAATAGAAAATCAAATCAGAAAAAAAAAATAAAATGAAAAACAATTTTGCATACAAATGAGTAAATGGAGAAAAAGCATAAACATATGTGAGCTTTAATTAGATGCTGATTTTTTTCTAAGTCGCACATCTATGATCATTTATTTAAATAGAAAACTGAAAATACTTAATAAAGGATATTTAAAGAAAACAGAATGGGATTTAAGTAGAAGTTGACTTCAACTTTTGCACAAAAGCTGCAAAATCGAGAGGGAAAGAAGGAGAAACACCTACAAACTCAGCCAGCCAACTTATTCAAAAGATGTACCAAAATTGGGTACATAACTGCTTAATCTAGGCCATTGATGTCCGTACTTGCAGCTAGCCAACTCCAAGCAACAAAGGAATAAAGCTAGGTGGAACGGCTGCCTCCAGGAATTGGCCAGCTACCTCAAGACACATTCATATAGAACTTGGATGTTAATGGTTTTGGCAGTTAGCACAAAATTTTTAAATGAATATTTCTATTTCAGTTTGATCTCCAAGGGCCAGAACTTCTTCTAAAGAGGCTGCAAGCTGTGCTGCCTGCCATTCACTTCAGGGTACAATGGAACATGCCATCTTGAAGTTGGCCAGATCTGTTTTTTGGCTCTCCCTATGGACTGAATTTCACTGTATTTTCTTTTCCCTAAGCAAGTCTGGAACCAAGCTGAAATTCAAGAATAAACAAAGATGATCAAGTTTTTTTTTTTCATCAACATTTTTTACATAAGATTCTGTATGGAAATGATAGCTAGCTGTTCCCCCAAACATTTGTGTTCCCCTTCCATGATGCCATTGTAGCTGAGAAGGGACTACGTAGCTCCACCAGTTGTTTAAAGTGATGTCATGGAACTAGTTCTCACCAATGCAATATAAGCAGAATGGCAGGTGCCACTTCTAACCTGAAGTGGCTAGGATATAGGTAGGCATATTCTACTGTGTGTCTTATCCCATCTTCTGGCTGAATGCTGTTGCCCAGGGAGACCTCAGTAGCCCCTTCTTGGAGATAGAGAGGTCTCCTCAGGCTGGGTTTCTAAATTAAGTACAGAAAAAAAATGTGTCCTCTCCCCTAACAAAGAGAAATGCATTAGACTTGTAGAGCAAGAAAAATTTAACCTGTTAAATTACTGAGGTTTGTTTTAAAGATGTTTGTTCCAACAGCTAGCATTACTCTAACTTATAGTGCCTTTGTCTCAGTCATACACACACACACACACACACACACACACACACACAGAGAGAGAGAGAGAGAGAGAGAGAGAGAGAGAGAGAGAGAGAGAGAGGACTCTTCAGCAATTTATCTCCAGGGTCTCTTAGACCAGCTGTAACAATCAGGATTCAACTGGAGAAGCAGAACCAGTAGGAGGTATATATACATACATATTCACATGCATACATAAGGGGTGTGTGTGCATGTAAAAGATTTCTTACAGGAATTTGACCTTGTGCAATTGTGAAAGTTAAGCAGTGTTGGTAAGGCTATTGTCTTTGCATCTGATGCTGGAGCTTGAAGTCTACTGCACAGACTGTCAGAGGAAAGATAGCTACAGAATGAGGGAAAACTGGGACAAGCTAGAGCCCACAAGCAGATGCTGGGACCCACAGAACACACTGGAACCAGCCTCAGTTCTCAGTGCTTCCCAACTTGCCGATGTGAGTATTCCACAGGGCACACCAGCACCCTTCATCATGGAGTGACATACAAGCTGGGGAAATTCAAAGCGGATCTAGGGACAGGTGAAGCAGTTTCTGTCCTGGCTGCCATCTCATGTCAAGGAGGTGCGACAGCAGATTAGCAACAATGTTGGTGAGCTACGAAAGCATCTGATGACCTTGCCTCAAACTTTTGAGCGCTTA
Source organism: Pan paniscus (assembly GCF_029289425.2). Lineage (NCBI taxonomy): Eukaryota > Metazoa > Chordata > Mammalia > Primates > Hominidae > Pan > Pan paniscus. The sequence continues at coordinate 165,293,407 of NC_073254.2, read as the reverse complement.
AAAGCAATATGGCTTCTACTTCCTCTCTGCCCTCTGAAGCTTATACAGAATATTTCTCATGGATCACACGAAAAGAAAAATTTCAGAAAAAAAGGGAATGTTGTAAACACAGGTCAGTGTAGCCAAGTTGCCACATTACAAAGCCTCCATACTAGTTCACTGATTAAATAACCAGCCAATTTTTGTTCTTTAAAAGGTTACTACTCATTTATTAAATGTGCATTCAATTCTACTTATTTTCTAGCATTTAGGAAAGGGCTAGAAATAAAAGTTAAAATGTGAGTAAATATAGCTTGAATCTTTAGCAATGCACCATCTCTTGGAACTAACAAACCTATAAACAGAAAAGTATAATATAATACTGTCATTGCAATGGTACCGCTATTCAAAGGACATTGTATGAACACTGTCTGAGGAGGAGCAGTGCAGGGTATTGATGTTAACAATTACACCAGACTGCTCTGCCCACACCTACATTTACAAATACCTGGGAAACATCCTACTGCCCCAATACCACCTTCCAAGTCAACTTTTTGCTGTCAGCAACATCCCCTAATGCCTTCCTAAGGTGTTAGATAGGCAGTCATAAGTGTAGAAAGAAACAGGGAGCCTCATTTTAGCTTCAGAAGCCAGAGTTGAGGCTAAAAGCAGTCACCAGGAGAAAACAATGTCAATTGTTTTATTTTAAATGTAACATAATATATAGGAGAGGAAAACAAAGAGTAAACAAAGATTGGTAGACACTGTGTAAAGTCATTTTTCATATACACTTCACCAGGACTACACCATGGTAGTATTACAAGCATGCAACTGACAAGAAATGAGAACTGATCTGTCTTTCTAACTCTGATGAGTAAATTCTGTATAGGTCCATCACCAAGGCATGGAACATACAAAGTGTTTTTCTCAAATTGTTGCAGGCGTTTCACCAGCATTCTCTAATTAAGCAACATATATCAAGAAAATAAAAAGCCAATTATTACAGCTTTCACTTCTCAAGTGGGAAAACCGAAGGAAAAGATACATTTATTCAAGGCCAGGAAGAATTTATGACAAAGCAAGAAACAGGGGCCATATCTCTGACTCTTTTTCAGGATCCACATTGCTAATCTCGATCACTGGAGAGTAACTGAAAGGCATTGTATAGTTCAGAGTACTTGTGTTGCACTTGAATTTAGTTGTTATTGCCCCCATTCTCCCCCACCTCAGGTATGACTGGTTGTGTTTATTCCAACTTGTTTAAACAAAGTGAAACATTATTTCCTGAGGACCCAAGTACGAGAGGTGTAATTTTGTGGGTCCCAGAATGAATTAAGCCTGAAAGTGACCCAGGGTCTGGGAATCTTAAATCTTCAATTCACTGCAGTGTCAGAGGGATTTTGCCTGTGATACTAGAAATTTTTTAAATCGAAAATACAGAAGATTAGTGATGAAGATGTATTCTTTCACTAAGTGCTTAATAGTGCACAAGGAAGGAGAATGGTCATAACTTATTATCCAAACTGGGATACTGTGAAAGTGAAAGAGTCCTAGTAGTTATTATGCCCAGAAAGTAAGTGGAAACCAGCACTCCCTGGACAAACTGACGCAAACCTTGTCAATCTATACCTCCCACATATTTAGTGATGATTGCAATATACCCTTTCATTAACCAATGTGTGGAGATGTTCGACACCATTGGTCAAATACCCACATCATACATTACTAGTTTGTCTCCATACGCTCACTGGCTTCTTGCCCCTCACTCCAGAGATTTAAATTTAGATAGTGTATTAGTTTCCTAGAGATGCTGTAACAAAATACTATTATACAAATTAGGTGGCTTTAAACAGCTGTAATGTATTCTTTCCCAGTTCTGGAGGCCAGATGTCTGAAATCAAGCTATTAGCAGAGCCATTCTCTCCCTGAAGGCTCTAGGGGAGAACTTGTTCCTTGCCTTTCTCTTAGCTTCTGGTATTGCTAGAAATCCTTGGTATTCATGGCTAAGAAAGCATCATGCCAATCTCTGCCTCTGTTGTCATGTGGTATTCTCCTTGAGTGACCCTGTCTGCCTCTTTCCTCCTCTTATTTATTATATATTTGTTTGTTTGTTTGTTTGTTTATTTATTTATTTTTGAGACTGAGTTTCACTCTTGTCACCCAGGCTGGAGTGCAATGGTGGCTCACTGCAACCTCTGCCTCCCAGGTTCAACTGATTCTTCTGCCTCAGCCTCCCAAGTAGCTGGGATTACAAGCGCCCACCACCATGCCTGGCTAATTTTTGTATTTTTAGTAGAGATGGGGTTTCACCATGTTGGCCAGGCTAGCCTCAAACTCACGACCTCAGGTGATCCGCCCGCCTCAGCTTCCCAAAGTGCTAGGATTACAGGCATGAGCCACCACGCCCAGGCCTTTTCTCCTCTTCTGATAAGGACATTAGTCATACTGAATTAGGTCCCACCCTAATGACCTTATCTTAACTTGAGTGCATTTGCAAAGTTTACTTCCAAAGCAGGTCACATTCACAGGTACCTGGGTTTAGGACTTCAGCATATCTTTTTGGGATACACACTTTAACCCATAACGGACAGCTGTGGTATTGAGAAGCACATATTTAGAGTGAAAAAACAGTATCCCAGATATTATAGCAATGGCATGCTTGCCTCTGGAGTGTACTTTTTCAGTCCTTACTATTATTGCCCTTTCTTGAACAAATGAACCTCTAGAGAGGCCAGAAACAAGTTATTGAAAGGGGACACTGGAGAACGGCAGAGCACAGAGGAGGTTATTCCACAACACAATTCAATCCATCATAGAACAAATAGTGTTTAAGAATGCAAACTGCCTTCAAATAAAGGCGTATGCCTTTATTGAAGAATATTCTCCACCCCTGCCCTTGAATAGAGAGCCTCAGTAAATTCAGGCAACAAAACTTTTTAAATATTTCTTAGTTTCTGTGGTAGAAAAAAAAATGCCACACCTGTTTTAAAATAGCTCCTGGAAAGGCTAGTGATCAGATGCTGGTGGCTGTGAGCTCCGGTGATGCAAGAGGAGCACGTGTCCCTGCATTCACCTGCACAACGCACAGCTAAATATATTCGCGGATGTATTTGATTCATTATTCATGTGATTTCTTTCAAAAAGCAACACTGCCATTTAATGCTCATCAGATTTACTTCCTCCTTGCCACATTCTTTTTTCTTTAGACTAACACCGAGAGAAATCATTACCATGTCTTCCTGAGGTATTGTTAGCAGCTCCATGCTGTCATTTCACAGAAATAAGTTATTTGTTACCCAGAAATAAGTTAATTGTTAGCTGGAATGAAGTATATGGTATGATACAAAATCGGAGCTGAATTGTTATCTGGAAAAGCAAAAATGAATGAGGGAGAAAATATTCCTGCCTTCAAGGATTGTGTTTATATTTATAGAGGTTTCACATTTTATTGTTCAAGTTTATTCCACCAAGACGCTTTAGGTTTTGTTCCTGTAACTCATAGAATAGTGCATTTCAAGACCATTTGTTTATTAACGAAGAGTGACATATAGAAACCTTTCTCTCAAATGCCATTATTAAAATACCAGGGTGTGAGACCGTTGTAGATTCATCATATTTTATTGGGAAAGCCAGTTATTGTTATAAGCTCCATATATACAACTATTATTCCATAATATTTTTAGGTCTCATTGAAATGGAATCCTCTTTCTTTTGTCCAGAAGACATGCATCACACTTCCAAAGGATTTGTTGACTTAATGCAAATGGGTACTGTATACTGCATGGTGATGTCTGCAAGATGCATGCCTTCAACATCAATGGGCTTCTTGCCTTCATGCAGTGAGAAGATTATATTTTATCTTACATTTTCACGTGCTTCCTTGCAGACATCCAAGAGATCGATTAAGAACATTTCAAATGGCCGGGTGCGGTGGCTCACGCCTGTAATCCCAGCACTTTGGGAGGTGGAGGTGGACGGATCACCTGAGGTCAGGAGTTGGAGACCAGCCAGGCCAAGATGGTGAAACCCTGTCTCTATTAAAAATACAAAAATTCACCTGGCGCGGTGGCTCACGCCTGTAATCCCAGCACTTTGGGAGGCCAAGGTGGGCGGATCATGAGATCAGGAGATCGAGACCACCCTGGTTAACACGGTGAAAGCCCGTCTCTACTAAAAATACAAAAAATTAGCCGGGCATGGTGGCGGGCACCTGTAGTTCCAGCTACTCTGGAGGCTGAGGCAGGAGAATGGTGTGAACCCGGGAGGCGGAGCTCACAGTGAGTCAAGATCGTACCACAGCACTCTGGCCTGGGCGAAAGAGTGAGACTCTGTCTCAAAAAAAACAAAAAACAAAAAACAAAAATTAGCTGGGCATGGTGTTGGGCACCTGTAATCCCAGCTACTCTGGAGGCTGAGGCAGGAGAATCGCTTGAACCTGGCAGGCAGAGGTTGCAGTGAGCCGAGATGGTGCCACTGAACTCCAGCATGGACAACAGAGTGAGACTCTATCTCAAAAAAAAAAAAAAAAAAAGAACATTTCAAATTAAGGGATGGGACACATATGAATTATTATAAATTTGAAAAAGGAAAATTTAGGGAATCTGATTAATAATAGAAACAATGATGTGGTTTCAGGTACTGCCATGACAAGTAAAATGACAGTAATGACCTAGGCTAAAATGGAATGCCTAAAAATTGCAACAGACATTAATCTTTAAAAATCATCAAATGTCATGTATTGTACTTAATTCATATTACAATTCCTTTACTCCTAAATAGCTTGGCTCTTGCTGCAAAATGTATATCTCATATTTTTTTAAATTATACTTTAAGTTCTGGGTTACATGTGCAGAAGGTGCAGGTTTGTTACATAGGTATACACGTGCCATGGTGGTTTGCTGCACCCATCAACCCGTCACCTACATTAGGTATTTCTCCTAATGCTGTCCCTCCTCTAGCCCTCCCAACTCCTGACAGGCCCCAATGTGTGATGTTCCCCTCCCTGTGTCCATGTGTTCTCATTGTTCAACTCTCACTTATGAGTGAGAACATACGGTGTTTGGTTTTCTGATCTTGTGATAGTTTGCCAAGAAAGATGGCTTCCAACTTCATCCATGTCCCTGCAAAGGACATAGACTCATCCTTTTGTATGGCTGCATAGTATTCCATGGTGTATATGTGCCACATTTTCTTTACCCAGTCTATCATTGATGGACATTTGGGTTGGTTCCAAGTCTTTGCTATAGTGAATAGTGCCACAATAAACATATGTGTGCATGTGTCTTTATCATAGAATGATTTATAATTCTTTCGGTATATACCCAGTAATGGGATTGCTGGGTCAAATGGTATTTCTAGCTTTAGATCCTTGAGGAATCACCACACTGCCTTCCACAATGGTTGAACTAATTTACACTCCCACCAACAGTGTAAAAGCCTTCCTATTTTTCCACAACCTCTCCAGCATCTGTTGTTTCCTGACTTTTTAATGATCACCATTCTAATGAGTGAGGTGGTACCTCATTGTGGTTTTGATTTACATTTCTCTAATGGCCAGTGATGATGAGCATTTTTTCTTATGTCTGTTGGCTGCATAAATGCCTTCTTTTGAGAAGTGTCTGTTCATATAATTTGCCCATTTTTTGATGTTTTTTTTTTCTTGTAAATTTATTTAAGTTCTTTGTAGATTCTGGATATTAGCCCTTTGTTAGATGGATACATTGCAAAAATTTTCTCTCATTTTGTAGGTTGCCTGTTCACTCTGATGATAGTTTCTTTTGCTGTACAGAAGCTCTTTAGTTTAATTAGATCCCATTTGTCAATTTTGGCTTTTGTTGCCATTGCTTTTGGTATTTTAGACATGAAGTCTTTGCTCATGCCTATGTCCTGAATGGTATTGCCTAGGTTTTCTCCTAGGATTTTTATTGTCCTAGGTCTTACATGTAAATCTTTGATCCATCTTGAGTTGATTTTTGTATAAGATATAAGGAAGAGGTCCAGTTTCAGTTTTCTGCATATGGCTAGCCAGTTTTCCCAACACCATTTATTAAATAGGGAATCTTTTCCCCATTGCTTGTGTGTGTCAGGTTTGTCAAAGATCAGATGGTTGTAGATGTGTGGTGTTATTTCTGAGGCCTCTGTTGTGTTCCATTGGTCCATATATCTGTTTTGGTACCAGTACCATGCTGTTTTGGTTACTGTAGCCTTGTAGCATAGTTTGAAGTCAGGAAGCATGATGCCTCCAGCTTTATTCTTCTTGCCCCGGATTGTCTTGGCTATGCAGGCTCTTTTTTGGTTCCATATGAAGTTTATAGTAGCTTTTTCCAATTCTGTGAAGAAAGTCATTGGTAGCTTGATGGGGATAGCATTGAATCTATAAATTACTTTGGGCAGTATGGCCATTTTCATGATATTGATTCTTCCTGTCCATGAGCATGGAATGTTTTTCCACTTGTTTGTGTCCTCTCTTATTTCCTTGAGCAGTGGTTTGTAGTTCTCCTTAAAGAGGTCCTTCACATCCCTTGTAAATTGGATTCCTAGGTATTTTACTCTCTTAGTAACAATTGTGAATGGGAGTTCACTCATGATTTGGCTCTCTGTCTGTTGGTGTATAAGAATGCTTGTGATTTTTGCACATTGATTTTGTATCCTGAGACTTTGCTAAAGTTGCTTATCAGCTTAAGGAGATTTGGGGCTGAGATGTTGGGGTTTTCTAGATATACAATCATGTCATCTGCAAACAGAGACAATTTGACTTCCTCTCTTCCTATGTGAATACCCTTTATTGCTTTCTCTTGCCTGATTGCCCTGGCCAGAACTTCCAATACTATGTTGAATAGGAGTGGTGAGAGAGGGCATCCTTGTCTTGTGCCAGTTTTCAAAGGGAATGTTTCCAGCTTTTGCCCATTCCATATAATATTGGCTGTGGGTTTGTCACAAATAGTTCCTACTATTTTGAGGTATATTCCATTGATACCTAGTTTATTGAGAGTTTTTACCATGAAGTGGTGTTGAATTTTATCAAAGGCCTTTTCTGCATCTATTGAAATAATCATGCGGTTTTTGTCATTGGTTCAGTTTATGTGATGCATTATGTGTGTTGATTTGCATAAGTTGAACCAGCCTTGCATCACAGGGATGAAGCGAGCTTGTTCGTGGTGCATAAGCTTTTTGATGTCCTGCTAGATTGCTTTGCCAGTATTTTATCAAGGATTTTAGCATTGATGTTCATTAAGGATATTGGCCTGTAATTTTCTTTTTTTGTTGTGTCTTTGCCAGGTTTCAGTGTCAGGATGATGCTGGCCTCATAAAATGAGTTAGGGAGGATTCCCTCTTTTTCTATTGTTTGGAATAGTTTCAGAAGGAATGCGACTACCTTCTCTTTGTACCTCTGATAGAATTCGGCTGTGAATCCATCTGGTCCTAGACTTTTTTGTTTGGTAGATATTACTTACTACCTCAATTTCAGAACTTGTTATTGGTTTATTCAGGGATTCAACTTCTTCCTGGCTTAAACTTGGGAGGGTGTATGTGTCCAGGAATTTATTCATTTCTTCTAGATTTTCTAGTTTATTTGCATAGGGGTGTTTATGGTATTCTCTGATGGTAGTTTGTATTTCTGTGGGATCAGTGGTGATATCCTCTATATCATTTTTCATTGCATCTATTTGATTCTTCTCTCTTTTCTTCTTTATGATTCTGGCTAGCGGTCTATCTATTTTGTTGATTTCTTCAAAAAACCAATTCCTGGATTCACTGAATTTTTGAAGGGTTTTTCATGTCTCTATCTCCTTCAGTTCTGCTCTGATCTTAGTTATTTCATGTCTTCTGCTAGCTTTTGAATTTGTTTGCTGTTGCTTTTCTAGTTCTTTTAATTTTGAAGTTAGGGTGTCAATTTTAGATCTTTCCTGCTTTCTGTTGGCATTTAGTGCTATAAATTTCCCTCTAAACACTGCTTTAAATGTGTCCCAGAGATTCTGGTACGTTGTGTCTTCATTCTCATTGGTTTCAAAGAACATCTTTATTTCTGCCTTCATTTCATTATTTACCCATTAGTGAAAACCCTGCTCATTCAGGAGCAGGTTGTTCAGTTTCCATGTGGTTGTGTGGTTTTAAGTAAGCTTCTTAATCCTGAGCTCTAATTTGATTGCACTGTGGACTGAGAGACCGTTTGTTATGATTTGTGTTCTTTTGCATTTTGCTGAGGAGTGTTTTACTTTCAATTATGTGGTCAATTTTAGAATAAGTGCGATGAGATGCTGAGAAGAATGTATATTCTGTTGTTTGGGGGTGGAGAGTTCTATAGATGTCTCTTAGGTCTGCTTGGTCCAGAGTTGAGTTCAAGTCCTGAATATCCTTGTGAATTTTCTGTCTCATTGATCTGTCTCCTATTGACAGTGGGTTGTTAAAGTCTCCCACTATTATTGTGTGGGAGTCTAAGTCTCTTTGTAGGTCTCTAAGAACTTGCTTTATGAGTCTGGGTGCTCCTGCATTGGGTGCATATATATTTAAGATAGTTTGCTCTTCTTGCTGTATTGATCCCTTTACCACTATGTAATGCCCTTCTTTGTCTCTTTGGATCTTCGTTGGCTTAAAGTCTGTTTTATCAGAGATTAGTATTGCAACCCCTGCATATTTTACAGCCATTTTGACTCACCTTCCTCTTACAACCTTTTTGCTTTAATATAAACTGAGGTGTGAAGAACTGGCTAATTGATGAAAGTGTCTAGTTAATGAGTCGTTATTGTTAGAATTCTTTCCTTTTTTATTTTTATTTTTTTTGTGTGACAGAGTCCTACTCTGTCACCAAGACTGTAGTACAGTAGCATAATCTCGGCTCATTGCAACCTTCACCTCATAGGCTCAAGTGATCCTCCTACCTCAGCCTCCCTAGTAACTGGGACCACAGACGCACACCACCATCCCCAGCTAATTTGTTATTTTGTTGGGGGGTGGGGGTTGTATTTTTGGTAGAGACAGGGTTTCACCATGTTGCAGATGCTGGTCTTGAACCCTTCAGCTCAAATGATCCACCTCACTCTGCCTCCCGAAGTACTGGGATTACAGGTGTGAGCCACTGCGCCCAGCCTGTTAGTAGTTTTTCTTTCTATTAATTTATATCTATATATTTATTCTCACCAAAGCCTCTTTAACTTATAGAGGTCTTTATGCCAAAGAAGACCACCTCAGAATGTTCTGCTAGAACATCTGTTTTGTTCATTTGCCAGTGTAGCAAGTCAATAATGACTTAAGCAAGGTTCAAATGGAGTCACTGAAAAGCAAACTTTTTTACATTTTGCTAATTCTCTTTAACTAGCCTTTTCTTATGCCCTCTAATGTGAGTTCAATCCCTCGGGCAATTATTGCATTAAGATCTACTGATAGAGGGGATGAGGGAAGGAATGGGAGTTCTGCATTAGGTTACAAAGCCACAGGGTTTGGTAAGGTGGTTTTCACCAGGCTTATATTTATCCAGAGATTTCATCTGTACATGTTTCATAATGCTATGTAGATAACTTTAAGCTGTGTCGTTTTTCTTTTGGTAACAACTCTCCTTGCCTCAACTAGAGGACTGTTCCATAAGCTGTTAATCCAAAAGAAACCAGATCTCAGTGCAACCTGGCTAGGATTCCTATTATGAGCTCAGGGTGTTGCGTGTGAGTAATTATAATCAGCTACTCAGGAAGCTGAGGCAGGAGGATAGCTTTAACCTGGGAGGTGGGGGTTGCCATGAGTCGAGATTGCACCACTGCACTGCACTCCAGCCTAGGCAGCAGAGTGAGACTCTGTTTCAAAAAAAAAAAAAAGAACAGAAAGAAAGCTATCATGGACAACCTCAAGGATGAAGGTTGTTGTATAGACTGTCCAAAATCTAATGGTCTCTCATCCCCTGTCTGTGAGGCCCCATAGAGGTTAAACATGCTGTGTATTTACAATTATCCCAGGCCAAAGGGATTCAGAAAACATTTGACCAAGCCTATAAAAATATATATATATATATTTGTTTATCTTTCTTCAGGAATTAATCCAATTCCTGCTGAGTTCAGAGTAAAGAATGAAGACAAAGATCATAGCACCTGAGAAATTAAACGTTTACTAAAACTGGGATGACCATTTTAAGTAAATCAGCTTTGCTTTTTAGTTACCCTGGAAAATAACCTGTAAATCAATGATTAGATTTGTCTTCCAAAATTTCTTGCAGGCTATTGAAACAATGCCTTTATATACATTATGATATGGTAGCTCAAGTGATTTTTGTAAAGCGGAGTCCTGGGAGCTCTGTGCACAAACGCTGTTGTTTGCTGACAGGCTGTGTTAGCAGAATCTCCAGAAACTACCTCAGACAAAGGCCTGAGGACCAAAACGCATTTAAAATCACCCTGTTCCCATTGTACGTTTACTTCCTTCTGCTCTCTCTTCTTATTTGTGATAATAAAAACCTGGACTCTAGCCCAGGAATCTAAAAGCCTGAAATTAGGCACATCCTCAGGCTTCTGAAATGTCCTGTTTGTCCACAGATTTCTTGGTAGGTGCTGTGTTCTGAATGTTCGTACCCCTCCAAATGTCAACTGTTGAAATTCTAAAAGTGGTGGTGTGAGGAGGCGGGGCCTTTGGTAGGCTCCACCCTCAGAAATGGGATTAGCACCCTTATGACTCCAGAGAGCTGCTTTCCTCTTTCACCATGTGAGGACACAGCAGGAAGCCAACCATCTATGAACCAGGAGGGGGCGCCCTCACTTGACACCAAATCTGCCAGTACCTTGAGCACAGACTTTCCAGCTCCCAGAATTGTGAGAAATAAGCTTCGGTAGTTTGTAAGCCACCGGTTTATGGTAGTTTGTAACTGAGAGATTAGGGCCTTTCTGTGAGCATATTATTTCTAAACATAGGCCATGTGAGGAATAACCACCCCACACCCACCCGCACACCACGGCTAAGGCACATCAGACAGGTGCACTTTTCTCCTGCAAACCAGAGGAGTGAGGGAGACACTGTGGTAGACACTGAGAGGCATCGCCTTCTCCTTCAAGGAAGACCCGCTGAGAGCCCAGGAGGGGTCACTGCCAACAGCCTGTAGCTGTCAGATCCTTCAGAGTTGCCTTCACCTGCAGGGAGCGTCCTCAACCCAGGGCCACAAGCTCCCCTGAGGCAGCATCTGGTGGCTGGGGAGGAGAGTGTCTAGAGACGGCCCATTTCCACGCAGCACAGAGTAACTATCAAAGGAAATGTTTACGGCCGGGAGCGGTGGCCCACGCCTGTAATCCCAGCACTTTGGGAGGCCAAGTAAGGTAGATCACTTGAGGTCAGGAGTTCGGGACCAGCCTGGCCAACATGGTGAAACCCCGTCTCTACTAAAAATACATAAATTAGCCTGGCATGGTAGCGGGCACCTGTAATCCCAGCTACTCAGGAGGCTGAGGCAGGAGAATCACTTGAACCTAGGAGGCGGAGGTTGCAGTAAGCCGAGATCGCACCATGCCACTCCAGGCTGGGTGACTGAGTGACTCTGTCTCAAAAAAAAAAAAAAAAAAAAAAAGAGAGAGGGAGAAAAAGGAAATGTTTACTTTAAAACACAGCATGGCCAACATCTCAGTTGAACTTCTTCCCTGCTTCCTTTCACCGGTGTCGATCCTCAATAAATGAATGCATCTGATGCAAATTCCATCTCAGTATCTGTGGAAACACCTAAAATGTCTGCAGCACTTACTGTGTATCAGAAAATCCTCCAAGATCATTTTATTTCTTTCTACTAACAATCCTACAGATTAGGTCCTATTATTACCCCACATTGCAAGTGAGAAAACCAATTTGGAAGCCACAGATTTAGAATTTGAGGCCAGGATGCTTGACTGCAAAGCCTGGGTGTTTAACCATTGATTTTATTACCTTGATTTGAGGCATATTTGTTGTTTGCAGGTAGCTTGGGTGTACAGGCTATACCTGAAGGGCGAGAACCTGAAGGAAGTTGATGAGGAAAGCAATTTAAAACTCAAAAAAAAAAAAAAAAAAATCTGGGAGGGTAAAGATTAAGCTAGCAAAAATTCCGTACATCAGTACAAAGATGATCTTTTGGAATCTGTAGGAGAGAGAAAAGTTGTGAAGATTCCTGGGTTTAGAAACTGGGAGGATAAAGCAACCAGCTCTCAGTGTCAAGAGGCTATTTGGGAGATTTACTAGAAACAGATTGGGACCAAATTAGAACGTAGTTGACATTTAGGTGAATTGGGATGGAATAAAGAAAGCTTCCTGAGTATTGAACATTGCAACTCTGAAGAGTCAATAATTGCCTACTTAAACACAGTTTGTAAGCCCTGAGATTTTCCCACACTTTTTGGCTGTCAGTGGGATGAGGTGGTGTACTACTGTGAATCAGAAAAAGGAGGTCAACCCTTGCCACTAGAATGTCAGAGCAGGATTAATTAAAACCTGCAGTGCAGGGTCAAGAAAACCAATCCTGAATTCAAAGAGCTGTCACATATAAAAATCAGGGTAACATCTGGGAACAGAAGAACAGAGATCCTGGAGTGAGAACTGCAGACAGAAATTGAAATTAGGAATAGAATCAGAGGAACCAAGCCAAAGTCAGAACACAAAACAGAGAGTTTAGGTAAGAGAGTCTACCAGCCACAGCAGTCATCCCTTAACCTTGGCTGTCTATTATAATCACCTGGGAATCTTCTAAATAATAATATGGATACCTAAGGAACACCTCCAATGGAGATAGGCGAGAGCATCAGTATTTTTTTTGGTGCATAATCAGGATTCTGATCTAATGAGCCAGAGCCACAATGTGTCACAAAATAACCAGCATTCATACTTAGGCTAAAGGAGAATTGCCAAAAGAGGCAAATCCCAAGTTGTGTCTAATTAAGGGGGCATCTCAGCTTTACTTTGATGCTGTGAATCACTCGGTCAGCCTGCTTTCAACCCAGAACATGAACACGTGGGAAATGAAGCATGCAGGCACTTTCCTCACTGCGGCCCAGGGGCAGCTTGGAGTGGAATCTCACCATCCTTGGATTCTGCTGTTGATAATGAGGCAAGTGGACGTCTAAGACAGTCACCATACATTCAGTGTTTTGAAAACAGTTGAGGGTAGGTTATATAAATTAATATGTAACAACTAATATTTTTAATAGAAAAATCAGAGAAACATAGGAAAGCAAAATTAATTCAGGATAAAGTTACCACTAAAAAATATAAAGTACATTTGTATATAACTAGAAGCAATTTGCCCCCAAACCACTGATCTTTACACACCCATCTTTACTCATCCAACATCCATTCCTCTGCTTCTTCCTTAATGCAAAATTTTGGGTTTGGAGGCAGAGTTCTTTAATCTCTGGAAAGTTAGGTCCTTCCTCAGCCTTCTTTAGAGCAGAAGCAAGAGGAAGTTGGCTGGAGTGACTCAGAATATTTTTCTTTCTAGCCAAGAAGACAGACGGTGCAGAAGGAAGAGATATGCTTTGATTTCCCCTTCTTGTCTTGAGTGGCAGGCACTAGAGCAGTGGTTCTCCAGCTTGGGTCAATAGTGGAATCATCTAGGAACCCGGTAAACATATAAGAGGCACAGGCCCTATTCTCTTTCAAGGACCATGGGCCTCTGGGCACTTCCTCAGCTCCCCAGGTGATTCTGTTGCACACTGAAGTTTGAGAATTATACATGGAGCTGCAGCAGCCATCCTGTGTCTGAAAGAAATTCAGAGACGTTTGTCCTCATATGAGATGTTGAACTAACCCCAGCAGTCAGTTACTTTTAGACTTGCTTGCTACAAAAAAAATTAAAAACTCACTTACCTTGGTTATTGTAAGTAATTGTAGCTAAAAGCATTCTCAGTAGATACATGGCCAAAGCAAAAAAGGAATTGCAATAAATTACAATATCCCCAATGCCTATAGAATCAAAATGTTCCAGTTGTTCAGAAGAAATTCAAGTTCATGCCTGAGGACAAAGAAAAAGTACTTTCATAGGCCTGCACAAAAGAGGCAGCCTGCTGTGGCAAGCAAAACCTTCAACAGTATTCCTACAAGCGATAAAAAGAGAATATTTCATAAATCTCTTTATAGTATCTCAATGCAAAATACCAAAGCACAGTCCAGTAAAAGTGATTCTTGGCAATAAGATGCAACTTGCAAGGGACCTGACTTAACTCAAGGATAAAATTTAGGCTATCTAGATGATGAGGTGTTGCATAAAGTAAAAAGGTAAAAATTTAGAAGCAAATCTAAATATTCCTTAATTCATTAGCATAGGCTTCTCATAATTTGGTTTGACAATCTTTTCTGACTTATGATACCAACAAGAACTTCTAATTTGTTCATAATTACCCAGTCTTTACCAAATGTATGTAATAGCTTTACCTTCCTCACTTTATCACTGAAGTATAAATTAATTTCAAACTCAGCTTGTTCCAGTTGTAATTTATTTTCACTTTGCATCCCCAGTTGTCTTCTCAGACTGTGTGCTCACTTCTCTCAACAGCCTCCGAAAAGAGTTGGAAGCATTGCTGTTTTTAAAGAGTAGAAGGCACCACAGCAGACCTTGGTTAGAACTGCTCATGGAAAGTCAATGGAGAGCAGCCATGCCGGGAGAAACGTTGGGCCCTGCAATGCAGGTTCAGGAGAAGGAAGATCGCTCAGCACTGGACCAGTGATACTTACAAGGCTCAGATCTTGACCTGGTCTTGAAATCTTGCTTCAATACAAAAGTATTGACTTACATAGTCATATACATTCTGCTTGATGCTGACATGGCTCGGATATAATTCTCATCAAACCCACAGTTCTATGAGTCTCTGATCAGGCTGATATCCCCCTCTGTCTAGGCTGAAGGGGAAACACTGCACCCAACACTGGGTGCATTTCCATGAGACTCTTAGGATCAGCTACTTTAATTATCCTCCCCTTCACTTTGGATTTCCTCTGAATGGTACCCATACTTTCCACTGTTCATCCTGTCTCAGAGGAAAAATTACTTTGTCTTTATGTAAAATAATTATTCCACTTGTTATCTCGATGCCTTTCATCCTTCTGTCCTTTGGAACTTTGCTCCGTCAGTCATCCCTGTTTCCTCATCCTCAATCCATCACTTTCCTCTTGTTTCTTCTCTTCTGATTACAAACACTTTTATATATTCCCTATCTTAAAACAAATTCCTTTCTTGATCCTGCCTCTGCATTAAGCTACTGTCTCATCTTTTCCCTTTAATAAGGGACTTCCTAAAATAATAGGCTATGCTCAAAGACTTTACTTCATAACAGCTGTCAACCTCTACTTCAGTTTGCTTTCCAATGCTTTGAAAATGAGATCTTCCCTTAGCACCCTACTTTATCTTTTTTTAGAATGACTTCAGTAAACAATTACCCAAGTCAATTGCATTTTACATTGTTATCTTTCTCTCCACACCATCTAATGGTGCTGATCATTCTCTGCTTTTGAAATGTTCTTCCTCCTTGGTGTCCATCATGACCCTCTACTTTTCTGGTTCTTACTGGAACTTCTACTTTCCTGACGATTTTTAACAGAAAAACATATTGCTCTTCCACCTTCTTGTACACACAGAGACACAAAAACACACAGAAACACACATGTTCTTTAAAGCTGCCCATGGGAGAATGGCACCTACCTACTCTCGCCCGCAACTGAAATTGACTAGAGCCACCAAGTGGCAGGCTAAGTTAGTGGAGTAAATGGGGTGGGCAGGACATGGGAGTTCAGATTCCCCTAAAATGTAGGCAAACTCAATAGCATGATTCTATTCCTGGGCCCTTTCATTTCACTGTGCTGATTACATTAATCATAATTTCTATATAGATTATATTAACACCTATTCACATTTAGCCCTGCTTACTCTATGCAGACTCAGACCAGAATGTGTCTAATTGCCTGCTATACATGACCATCCTGACAACCCTTCAAATGCTTCATAGCCAAAGCTAAGCCCATCCTCTTCACTCACAACACCCAGCACCTAACATAATCCTTTGTGAAATAATGTAATAAATGTCTATTTAATTGAATATATTTTTTTATAGAATGTAAACAATTATATACCATTTAAATACAATTGATTTTTGAAGCATATTTGTGCAAGCTTCGACTAGTGGCTTGTAATTTTTAAAGGCATGAAGAGGTTTTACCATTGAGCAGCATTGAGTAACAAGAGCCTAAGGCGTTTCTGGTTCTTTTCATTATTTCTCAAATATGTAATTTTCAGAGCCTTTAACAGCACAGCTGTCCCTCTCTGGCCAAAGTCTGTCTTGTTAATGTTCTTTTTTAAAATATGGCTCCAAGATTGTTGGAATGAATTCAGGACACTCATAACTATGTAAGTTTTGTTGACACAGCTAAACCTAATAACCATTTCAACCTGCAGGTGGCTTTTTGCTTAAATTTTAAGTAATAGCTGCAATAGCATGGACCTTCTTATTACCCATGTGTGAAGTGTGTGTGTGTGTGTGTGTGTGTGTCTGTAGGGGGTATGTGAATGAAATAAAAAGTGAAGGAAGAACAAGAAAGTGAATTTGCTTCTTGTATGTTACCTGTCCCAAAACAACCTTCCATGATAATATACGAGCCTTTGAAAACGGATCTATTGTTTTGTGAAAACAGATTTGGAAGTAAAATAAGTCTTTCTTTTAGCTGTATAAATGCTCTTCTATAATGCAATGATCAAGCAACAGATGGACAAGCACATAAACACTAAATAAGAAATATGTGCTAAATCCATGTCCCTGCATTTATTCATGAGCCTATGAAACTTGAAGACTCATGTGCAGATATGCATATTTATGAAGCTCAAAACAATGGTATATTATTATTTCCTAACCTAAAGGCCTCTTCATTTTATGTGTGCATAAAATGACTATAATTTTGAGAGGCAATATTTGATGGGTGAAAGAGAAGGGCTCCAATGTCATACAGATTCATCTAGAATCATGAAGTTAAAAGTGAATGCAAGACCTTATTTGACTGTTGGACATTACTCAGTTCTGCACTATTTGCTTTATTGAAGAGTTTAATGACTTCGAGTGGTCTGATAAGTCCCCACTAAAGGCCACCAAAGCCAGTATTGCCCATGTGAGAAACTGAGTCCAAGCGAATGCAGCAATAATCAGGTGTTATATTATCTCACAGTAACTCAGTGGGGTGAGATAAAAGTTGAACTGATTTCTCATATTGAATATCCAAATAAAAGTGACAGCAATTAACATTAAAGTGTTCCTATGCACTGGGCATTGTTCAAAGCACTTTACATGTATATTAATTCATTTTAATCACATAATAACCCATAGAGATGGGCAATTCTATTATTCTCTTTATATGGATGAGGAAATTTGGGCACACAGCAGACGCATTGCCCAATTTCAATGGGCAATTGAAATTGTGGAGCCCAATTTCAATGGGCAATTGAAATTGTGGAGCCCAATTTCAAATTTAGGCAAAATTTCCTAGGCAAATTTCCCAATTTCCAATTGTGGAAAGAGTGGAGCCCAATTTCAAATTTAGGCAAAAAATTTCCAGAGTCAACATTTAACTTTTTTGTTGTGTTGCCTCTTTTCCAAATAAGTCCAGCCAGCATTTTAATGTAGTGCAAAGCTATACATATTTAATTCTCTCATGAATCCATTCATACACTCTTTTATCTTCATAGCTCTGTTTAAAACTTTAACATGTTAGCATTCACTATCTGAAAAGTTGAAAGGACGGGATGCCAATATTTCATTTTGCCCCAAACTCCCCTACCTCACAAAGTGTTTCAAGGAAAATATCTCAAATTTTCTGGGAATTGCCTCATGATCTCAATCCATGGATCTTAAACTACAGCAGCACTTTTGTAGCATGACTCAGTCACTAGGGCCACAGATTATTCCTGGGATGGGTGCACGATTTACACTGAGCCATGTGATCCTTGCTTTGAGAATTTGAGGACTGGGACTCTCCCTGGGTTCTTCAATGACGACATATAATATGTAGATTCTTTTTAAAAGTTATACTCCACTATGTGGACTTGGGGGCAGCACAAGGTAAGAAAAAAGTACATTTACATTCACAGGGAAAAGCCCAAACAAAAGATATAGAAGGAAGGTTTCCCAAGTGTCCATAAGGGCTCCATTTTTGTGGCCCATTTCCGAAGCCCAGTGGACTTTATACCCTCTGGATTCTGTTACACGCTTTGGTGTTTATATACATTTTGGGATATCTTTCTGATGTCCTTTCTCTTTTTGCTTCAGCTGGTTCCTATTGTGTTTCTATTACTTGCAACAAAAGAATCCTAGCTAGTTTGTAGAAATATGCCATTATATTTAGAAAGGTTTTCTATATTCATGATATTTGTTAAGTAGATTTGGAAAGCGCTTTTTAAAAAGTTTTGCTGAAGCATTTGTCAAACACTTTACCAGCTAGATGAATCTCTGACAATTAACCCTCTAAAGGGAAAGATGAGAAATAATAGTCTGATTTTACCAGGCCATCAATGAGCTGAGTCCTTTATAGCCTTGTGCCCCTGAGGACATATAGTTTTTTTCATGTTTATTACTTAGGGTCATGAAATAGAATACTGAATGCACCATGTTTATTGTTGATCTCTTTATTTCCAGCTCCTGAGTCTAATGTCTCCTGATTTGGATATCTTTCCAGCCAGGAGGTTGGCTTCTTGACAGACAGAGGCTCTGAGACACTGGATGTGAGCCAGGCCTAAGAGGGGCAGAGTAATAAAACTGGAAGACAAATGAAAGGCCCTGCCCACCTCCACATCTTTCTCTCAGATGCCTTTCCGAGGGAGTGCTTTAGTGAGAAAACGGAAAAAAGTAAGACCTCTAAACCATTCCACCACTGACCAACTGTTCTGGTCAAACAGCAAGTCAAGAATAAAATGCTTGACATAGAATAAAAATGCTATCACTCAAATAAGCAGTGATTAACATGGTACATTGACTGAGCGGTTCAAAATTAAATCTGAGCCAACACTGTGGCATCAGTGCAGCCTGTATTTTACTTAACTGGACTATTCTCAAGATAGGAGTGGTGCTTTATTATCAGGAGTCAGGTGGCTGGGATGTAACACTGGTATTTCATTTAGTGAGAATATTTACTCCATAATAGCTAATGAGTGCTTGGTGTTTGATACAAAAAAAAAGAAGAGAAAAAATTATCATGGCTAATCTAAGTTAATTTTCAAAAGACATCATTGCAATTACAATTTGGCTGAACAGTAAGTTGTTCTCTCAAATATTTGAGAAAAATCATTTGCTACTCAATTTTATAGATCCTGCCTATTTTTCTCAGGGCTCCTATATTCCTGGTCATAGATGCAGATTCAGAGTTTATCTACTGAGCGCTGACTATACATTTACAGGAAAAATATGATGGAAAGGTTTTTGAAATCAGAACAGTTTTGTTGAAAACTCAATAAATTTTATTTGGCTCTTCACTTGTTTGGGTCATGAACAAGTAATAACCTGGGATTAATTTTCCCACTACTGGGATAACACACATTTTATTTCTTCATTCCTAACAGCTTTAGTCATGGAGTCAGAAGAATGTTTCCATGTTGAGGTGACCTGCATTTCCGCTGTGTTGGGGCAAGGGATTCTCCAGGGTTCTCATGGACCAGAGGGAAAGAAAGGCTTTTCCATGTTAGAGGAATTCATCATGAGCCTATTCCAAATGACTGCATAATGAGCAGAGAAACAAAAGCAGCCGGAACCCAGGGGACAAAAAGAGTCCTGAGGGCCTCTCAGAAATAGAGATGCTTTCACTTGAGTCAAGAGAGCTGCAGGACAGACGGCCCAGCAGAGTCCTCTAAAGAGCCAAATAAAGTGCCCCCAAGAGAGTCACCTGTCCACTGGCCCCAACAGCACAGACCTATGTACAACATTAGTTCCAGCAAGACCTTCCCTGCATAGTTATCACTCCTCCCTCTCCAACTGCAACACGTGAAGTGTTAGAAATTGGGTAGTCAGCCAGGGAATGGAAGAAGAGTACGATGCAGCAGAAAAGTTATCACAACTACATTTTCCACTGAAGTCTTCTACCCCAAAGCAGAGGCTTTGAGAAGACTTGACATTATATCACATTGAGAATTTTGGTTATTATCTGGTAATAGGCCACCTAATTTCTGAATGAGAATATGTTTACAACTTAAAGTGATTTAGGTAGTACTCAATTACCTAACAATGAATAGAAAAGTCAGGGGTCTGTGAAAATTCCAGCTGGGGGCTGGGAATGAACATGTTTTATGCAATGAAAATGGGAGAACTCCTCCAAAAAAAAAAAAAATGTTGATTTCAAGTATTTCCTGAGCTTTTCCTGTTCACTAACTTGGTAGAATAATTATTATTTTCCAGGCGATGTGCTAAATGATTTATGTGTATTATTTTATCTTAATACTCACAACACACTTACAAATTAGGTATAATTGTCTTTATTTTGCAAGTGAGACAAATGAAGCTTGCAGAATTTCAGTATTTTGCTCAAGGTCACAGATCTGGTAAGTAGAGGAGCTGGGATAATAGTCAGGTCTGTCTGATTCAAAGTCCATGTTCTTAACTCCTGTACTTTCAACCATTACCATGTACTGTTGGCAGAAACTATTCATAATTCCTAATTCAGTAAAAAGCTTTGAGAGAAAGATATTTTATGAAACAGCATGCAAAACATCCATTTTGTAAGTAAAATATATATATTTCTATATATTTACATAAATGTGTGTGTATTACTATGTGTGAAATATTTTTAAATTGTGGATAAAATCTATAATTTTTAATTGGTGGTGGGAGGACAGTTCCTTCTACTTACTTGCCTTTGCTTCTACTTTTTTTTTTTTTTTACTATATATTGCTTTTCTAGCAAGAAAAGTAAGCATTTATTTTTTGTTAGTTAAAAAAATATTTTCTCTGTCTTGTGTTTTATTTCCTTAGGCTTAATTATGTGACTGGTGTGGAGTATTTCTATCACTGAACTTGGTTTTAATTGGTAAATTCTGCCTTCCCAGGCAGTTCACCTCCCCCAGGTCTGTATGTTTGTTTACAGTGCAGGTAGCTCTCAAAATAAATTCTTCCTGGTTAAGGATGACAGGTTTCTCTTTCAGGCAAGAATATCTAATCATTACAGAACGTATTGCAGAAAATCTACACATTAATTATGCTGTATTAAAATATTACTATTAAAATGACAACAAAACTGCATGACTTTATTTACGATACATTCAGAAAAGGCAAAACCAGAAGAATAGAAAAGAGGTCAAGGTACAGTGGTGTGCACCTATAGTCCCAGCTACTCCGGAGGCTGAGGCAGGAAGACTGTTTGCGGCCAGGAGTTCAAGGCCAGGCTAAGCAACATAGCGAGACCCCGTCTCTATAAAAGAGAGAAAGAAATCAGTGATTGGCAGGGTCTAAGGGTGGAGGAGAGAGGTCGACTACAAATAGGAAGGCGGCAATTTTTAAGGGGGTAACTACTATATGGTAGTTACAAAACTGTGTTTGTCAAAACTTGCAGAACTAGACACCGAAAAGAGTCCATTTTACAGCATGTATATTATATTTTAATTTCAAAAAGTGGGAAGTAATACAATGTAAATGCAATCATTATTCCATTGACAATTTTGTTTTAGTCATATGAGAAAAATAAGATTCGATATAAGATCTTATTACTCAAACCTGTTTCTTCTTATCAACACCATTGTATGTATTTTTTCTACTGCTTTTGGTCCCTTTTCTCTTTTCACAATTAACAAGTTTACTAAAGATAAGTATTATGGCCACACACATGTAAAGGATTGCCCCTTACCGCTAATCCCCAGTCCCCATGTATCCTGAATTAAAGATTATTATTTATTTTAATCTATGTTTTAAATGGTTTACTCAATCTCTTAATTCTACTATGAGGATAAATAACCTTTACAAATGCTTCATGTTATTATCCTATTCATGCTGGAGGACATCCAGAGAAGTGGTTGTCAACCTTGTCTTCCCAGTGGAATCACCTGGGGAGCTTTATAGAAAGCGCTGGCTCCAAGGTCCTGCTTCCGGGGTTTCACACATATTGGTGGGGTGCAGATTTGGTGCAAGGATTTAAAAATCTTCCCAGATTATTTTAAAGTGCCACCAAAGTTAAGAACCACAATCTGAAGTTTGTAAAATGAACTTTTTCTAATAGAAACTTTTTTTTTTTTTTTTTTTTTTTGAGACGGAGTCTCGCTCTGTCGCCCAGGCTGGAGTGCAGTGGTGGGATCCTGGCCCACTGCAGGCTCTGCCCCCTGGGGTTCACGCCATTCTTTTGCCTCAGCCTCCCGAGTAATTGGGACTGCAGGCGCCCGCCACCTCGCCCGGCTAATTTTTTGTATTTTTAGTAGAGACGGGGTTTCACCGTGTTAGCCAGGATGGTCTCGATCTCCTGACCTCGTGATCCACCTGCCTCAGCCTCCCAAAGTGCTGGGATTACAGGCATGAGCCACCGCACCCGGCCAAAACTTCTTTATTCATAGCAATTCTTTAAGAAGTAAATGCTTATAGTTAGAAAAAAATAAAAAACAAAAAATCGACACAAAAAGCCATCACACTGTCATTTTTTCACCCTGATGATGTTATCCGAGATGGTGTTAATGACCAATGAGGACTCGACACATTTCCTTCCCAGGTAACATCTGTAATCACACAGAAGCCTCAGCAGCACCTCACTTTGGTGTCTAATCAATCGAGGTGACAGGGGTGAGACAGTGGGAGAATTGGATCATCAGATTTTCACATTGTACTTGGTGGGCTGCTACCTATTCCACTTGTACATAAGAATAACATATGTCACATGGAGATCATTATAAAATCAGTTATAAAAGGGAACACAGAATCAATTCACAAGTGGGAATAAGAATAAAAACTGAACAGCCAACATAGTTTACATTCACTAGATAAAAGAAATATGCACTCATTTTATTTATGAAAATATGTTTTGTTATTGGTGTCCAGTCCAGAATCATGACCGGTCCTTTCCTGACTAAATTCCCCAAGGCTACACTAGGCATCCAACCAAAATGGACACAGATCTTTCTAGGAAGGTGGAGTTGTCAGGTATCCGTTGTGTACTTTTGATATTTATTGATTGTGAGTCCCTACTATGAAAGGTAAAATTCTGGGCTGGACATAAAAAGGCATATGCAATGCTCCCACTCCAGCTTCATGGGTGAATTATGTGAATAAACTATTCCTGGCTTTACTTATCACATACATCAATTTACTCCAAATACATACTACATCCTTAATGGGTCAAACTATTATTGCTTAGATAATAGGACATTATGTTAGTGCTATAAAGCCAAGGTATTATCACCTCCATGACGACCTCTTATTTCAACATGCAGAGAGTCTCATAATGCTTGAGCCCTCGCCTATGGCTCTGATTACTTCGGGTGTCCTTGCCACTGAAACCTCAATTTCTATCACTGAGGGCCCTTGGTCTGGGCCAGCTGATACTTATCAAACAAGGTTTCAGGAACTTTGCATGAGACTTATAGATTTTCCTGTGCCCTGGATCCTTAGTTACCTGAGTTCTGGATGTTTCTTCTCTTTCTTGAGTCCATGTCCTCATATTTTAAACACTAACATAGTTTCTTCTGAATATTTGTACTATCTTGCTCTCTCCAGTCCTCATGGGCTTTAAAACTTTGGTCCTGGAAATGTGTGGTCAGCCTGCCTTGAATTCTGTCTGTCCTATGACCGGAGAATCCCAGGTTTCCCAGTCAAGTCCCAGCTAATTCTTCTTCATTTCTGGGCTGACCTACCAAGGCTTCTCATCGTACCACCTATGCCCTAAGAACAGCTGCAGCCCACTGAGATTTTCTGTGGGCTAAGACCTGTGCTAGACACATTGGAAAGGAGATATTGTCATTGTTATTTTATATCTGAGGAAGCTGAGGCTTGGAGATCAATCTTTGTATGTGACAATGGCTTTTTGGATGAATAAAACTCAGAGGACTCCAAGAGTCTTGCAATATTTCCAACCCAATCCAACACTAGGCAAAATAAACCATCAAATAGGAAATCCAGAATTTAGGGCCCCCTATCAAAGTGAAGTCAGTATTTTTACTTGCTGTACAAACTTATTAGTCAGAATTAAAGAAACCTTTGGATTATTACAGGGTAGTCATTCAACCTCTCTGGCCTTGCATAATCACTAAAGAATAAATAGTCACATAAACCTCAAGAACTCCTGGCATCAACTAGACATTTTTAAAAGTGTTTTTATGGAGAACTATAAAGGTAGTTAATTATTTTCTATTTGGAAAAATTTTTCATTTAGATTGAGCTGCAATCATACTTAGACCCAATAGATTTGCCTTACTCATTTCTGAGTTCTCACAGCCCATTTGATTTTTCATTTATTTACTATGTGTTTATGTAATGCTTATGATGTATCATGAGCTATACTGGGGCTACACAGGCATTGGTGAGAAAAACAGACGTAAGTATAACTGTCTTGAGACTTACATTGAGTAGAGGAGAGAGACAATGAATAATTTTGGATCATTAAAAATGGCTATTGAAACATAACCAAGGTACTTTACCAGAGATAATGGGTTAATGAAAGAAAGTAGAAATTAAAGGAGCATTGGTACTTTAGATAGGATTGTCAAGGGAGGTATCTCCAAGGAGGAGGCATTTAAATTGAGGCTAGAAAAGTGGGAAAGATCCAGTCATGACATGTGAAGCGTTAGGGGGCAGAGAAAGAGTGATTCCAGCCTAGGAGGTCAGTGAATATAAAGATACTGCAGCGGCCAAGATTTTGATGAGTTTCAGGAGCAGTCTGACCGGTGCTGTGGTTACAATAGAACAAGCATGTGGGAATACGGCCTGAGGTGAGGCTTGGAGGAACATGACCTTATGGATCATGGGTAAGAGTTTGAATTTATAATCAAGTGTTTTGGGAATTTGAAAATGGATTTATAATGGTTAATTTTATGTGTCAATTGACTGGGCCACAGGATGCCCAGCTATCTGGTAAACATTATTGAGAGTGTTTCTATGAGGGTGTTTTTGAATGAGATTAACATTTAATTGGTAGACTAATTAAGCAGATTGCTCTCCCTAATGTGGGTGGGCCTCATCCAATCAGTTGAAGCCCTGAATAGAGCGAAAAGCCTGACCCTTCCCCAAGTAAAAGAGGATTCTTTCTTCCTAATGGCATTTAAGTTGGGACATTGGCTTTTTCCTGCTTTCAGACTTGAACTGAAACCTTGGCTCTTCATGGGTCTTGAGCCTGCTCAGCTTCAAACTATTAACAGAACTACACAACCAGCTGTCCTGATTCTCAGACTTTCAGAACTAAACTATTGGCTCTCTTGGGTCTCCAGTCTTCTCATACTCTGCAGATCTTAGGACTTGACAGCCTCCATAATTGTGGGAGCTGACTACTTATAAGAAATCTATCTATCTATCTATCTATCTATCTATCTATCTATCTATCTATCTTTATACACAAACAGAACCCCTTGATTCTGTTTCTCTGGAGAACTCTGACAAATACAGCATTGAACATTTGAAGGTTTTTTTAAAGCAGAGAATTACATAATTCAATTTTATTTTAAGAACATCTCTGATTACATTGTGGAGAATAGGTGATAGAGAGAGGTTGTGGTAAGTATATTACTGTTTTTAAATACTTCTTGGCCTTTTTTGTAAAAAGATACACCTCCTACCTATTGGCATCAATTGTGGCCCTCTGACCTACCTTGGCCAATAAAGTATAAGCAGAATAACTGATGTCACACTGGAGTGGCAGTGCAAAGAGCCATCATGGTGTCTTGCCATTATTCTTTCTCCCTTGGCCGTGAGAGCAGCACAACTCAAACAGGAGCTGCTCCTTCAGCCCAAGTTCTTCAGTAAAGATACAACATAGAATACAGCCAGAGCCAACATGTAAAGTGTGCAAACAACAAAAGCTTACCAACATAAGGCACTGAGAAGTAGGGTTTGCTTGTTACCATAGCATAAGCCGAAGTATGCTGACTGATAACAGAGCAGGTAGAATACTGTTGCATTTGTCCAGGTGAAAGAAACTGGTTGTTTAAACAAGAATAGCAGCAGTAAAGGTAATGAAGAGTAGAGAAACCTGAGACAGTTTGCATATTGTGATGATTAATTTTATTTGTCAACTTGGCTAGGCTATCATGCTCATTTGTTTGGTCAAATACTTGCCCAGGTATTGCTGTGAAGGTATTTGTGGATGTGTAATTTACACATCTATAATCAGTTAGCTTGAAGTCAAGCAGATTACCCTGCATAATGTAGATGGGACTCACGTGGTCAGTGGAAGGTCTTAAGAGCAAAAACCGGAGGTTTCCTAGAGAAAAAAGAATTTTGCCTCAAGATTGTAACATATAAATCCTGCCTAAATTTCTAGCCTCCTAATCTACCCTATGGATTTTAGACTAACCAGCTCCATAATCATGTGAGTCAACACCTTAAAATAAATCTCAGTCTCTCTCTCTCATTCTCCCTCCAAAAAAGAGAACCAATAGGAAATATATATTCTCTGGAAAATCCAGACTGATATGGATACGAAGAACTGACTTGCAGAGCTGGGGGTGGATTTGATGTAGGCGGGTGTCTATGTCTCCAGGTTTCTGTCTTGTGCACCTCTGTGGGTGGGTACTTAACACATGGTACATATCAATGAATAGTATTTGCATTGGGTGGAATAAAATTGAATCTCTAATTCTAGAATAGCCTCAATCATTTTTGCTGCTCAAACTCTTAAACATTGCTTAACAGAAGATTTGACAGCCAAAGGAATTTTATTGATAAAAATAAAAATGGCAACAAAGTATTATTGGTCTTTCTGAGCCTTATGGAAAATAAAGTCTGTGCCAGAACTGTGAGCACCGCAAGAAAGCCTTGTGAAATAAAGCAGTTCCTTGAAATGGATACTGATTTTTCACATTATTTAGTAATACACATCAAGAGCTATTCATGGCATCCTAGTCACCTTAAAATGCTACTTTTAAGATGGTAAAGGTGGAAGAAAGCCTCCAGGATGTGCTGAGTTTCAGAAACTTGCTACAAAACAGTTGCATCCTCTCTGTCCCCTCATACCATCAGCCAGGCAGGCCAGAAAGCCAAGGAAAGCCAACACCTGAAAAGATGATTTACAGCCCTTGGTGGCTGAGGGAATAACACATAAAGAACTCTTTAAAGCTCTCCCACTAGGACGATCCTTCACTATAAACACCAGGAGCACACAGAGGGTATAAAGCAGCCCCCATGCAATCACAGTGCAAAACACCATAGGTCTAACCATGAGGCCAGTATAAAAGGGCAGCAGGAGACCCTGGACAGAAAATATTAGGGCTCAAAAATTGTATGCTACCCATGCACTCCTACCTGAGAGTGACATTTCTGCTATGTTGAAGATAGAAGGCCACATGTACTATCAAATTGATTAGTTCAATGCAGTCCAATTTTCACAGGCAAAGGCAACACAAAGCTTTTCTTGAAAGGTGTACCTATATTTACAATAGTAAATATTTATGATAACAATAATTAGAGACTAATTGTTCAACTTTACTCCAGCTTCTCCTGCTAATTTTTTGTTGTCATTGTTGCCTTAAATCTTTTTAAAAAGTAAGGCTCTCTTGTAGCATCCACTTGACCTTTTTTTTTTTTTTTTCACTGAGCTTCAGTAGTTACGTGTTCTTGTTTTGACAGTTCAGCAGCTCCCAGGAACCTTATCAGTAGAATTGTACTGGGACCCATTTGTTGTACTCACTTCTGCCAGTAGAAAGGGTTATTTATTATTTCAATGAACGGAGATTTTCATTTTTGGCTTTCTTTTAAAATGTGATGTCCAAGAATACTAGGCTTTTTGAAAAAAAAAAAAAAGGTAAATTTGATAGTGGGGACTAGCTGTAGGTTACTGGCCCCTCCTTGATCTACAGGGATTCCCTTCTTCTTTTCCCCCATCCCAATTTAGCATGCAGTTTTTTTCTTTTCCCTTTAGACTTTTATAGTTTCTCCCACAGGGCTAGAACTGCACTGCTGACCAATCTCAGAATACCAATGCATGAACAAAAAAAACAGTGGCAGAGACTAACCATAACAGCATCCAATTTATCTTTCTTTTCCTGACAGTTTCGAGATTCAATAGAAAACAATATAGAAAGAGGAATTTAAATTCCCCCTCCTCACTCTATAGCTGGAAATAACTCAGGGAAGTTCAATAGTAGAAACTGAGAATCACCAAGGAAAGACTATATGTGGGATTTTAGATTGTTAGGATGCCATTTCTCTTGCCTCTGTGGACTCTTCTTTCCCACAGTGTCTCCTAGGTTCCCAGGAGATAGGATTCAGGGAAAACCTCAGGCAAAAGGACTCTGTGCAATGCTAATGCTACTCCACAAAATCTCCAGGTATTTTCAGGAGCCTGAAAAAAAAATATTAATAGAAAAGTAAAATCTTCAAAACTTCAAAACTCTCTTTTCCCCAGGGCTCTACTCCCTCCCACATTCCACGCCCTCCAAGTTCCAAACATTCTCCTGAGCACAGGACCCTCTTCCCCTCAGATACAGGGTCCCAGTTGCCACCTAGTAGAGAAGCTTGAGTAAGCGTTTGGAGAAGGAGAACTTAGCTCTTTTATCCTTCTGTAGATGACTCCACTGCTACGCTGACCTGCTCTCACCCCATTGAACAGGGGTCTTATGTTTTTCTTGATGGTTCCCCCCACTGAAAGGGTTGCATATTGGATGAAACAGTATTTAAACAGTTTCTTGGCTAACATCATAGGGTTGAAGCCCACCTCAGTAGTTTGGGGTGGATTCTGTTTCTATTCCCATCTTGTTACACAGATTCATCTGCATCCCACACAGGGAAGGAGCTAGCAGGAAGAGGCCCCTTATCTCTTCTGCCTCTTTGTTGTGCGTAGGCATGCACTTTGAGAATACATTTCAAGCGGGCAGCTCAGCCACCATAAACTTAGAGGCTTTCATCCATTTCCTCTGTTCCAAAGGAAATATTAAATTGACATGTAAAATACAATCCTGAGCAAGGCAAGCAGGAAGATAAAGGGAGGGTGAAAAGAGAATTGTTGAGCATCAATTCTCTTTCAATTTTGCCATTACCTTCAAATATATTATCTCGTTAATCTAAAAATCATCTTGTAGACCAGGTATTAATATTCCAGGTGCGGTGGCTCATGCCTGTAATCCCAGAACTTTGGGAGGCTGAGGCGGGCGGATCACGAGTTCAGGAGATCGAGACCACCAGGCTAACATGGTGAAACCCCGTCTCTACTAAAACATACAAAAAGTTAGTTGGGTGTGGTGACACTGCCTGTCGTCCCAGCTACTTGGGAGGCTGAGGCAGGAGAATCGCTTGAACCTGGGAGACGGAGGTTGCAATGAGCTGAGACTGCACCACTGCACTCCAGCCTGGGCGGCAGAGGGAGACTCTGTCTCGAAAAAAAAAAAAAAAAATTCCCAATTTTTATATATGAGTAAAACTTAAGCTGACTGGTTATTTCCCTAAATTTAACTCAATGCCATGTGAATGATAGGATTTATTCACAAATATCCATTGTTTCTGACCAACACAATATCTTCCAAAAACGAGATAAAACAAAGGAGCACGGGAGTTTATAAAAGAAGGAGAAATTAACAGAGTCATTTTGCTGGCAATGTAGGCAACTCTTCAAATGATTTCATAGGATCTGGCAATGCACAGATGATGTCCGTGGACAAAATTTCTCCATTTTGATATAATCTCTTTATCTTAAAAATGATTCCTGTTTTTATGAATAAAAATCATAGAAAAGAGTACACTTTAAACAAGTTTTCATCAGTTATACTTTCAGTGAAGGAATCCCCCATCCTCTGAAGAAGACAAGCTACTTTTAATTTCCACCAAAGCTGTGAAAACCTGAAACATTTGGAACTTTTCTGCCAGAACTGTCTTTGGGGCCGATTTATCAACCACACAAGGGTATCTGTTTCATTACATGTATTCACATATTTTTAAACCCATTTGTTTATCTACTTCTTGTATTGGGCTCTAAATAACTTTTAATGATTTCCAAAAGTAGAATTCAGTATGAAAGGATAAAGATTGGCTACTTTGGAAAGAAAATTTTAAAAATTTATGTTAGATTCTGAAGACAATGCCAAACACATTTTGTGTAAAAGCAAAAAAGGGTGAAATAAGTCAACGACTTCCAAGAAGTTTATTTTGAAGGGGCCCAAACTTCTCTGAATGCAAAAGTGAGGATATGTTTGTGATCATTTTCATTACATTAAGAATAGCATTTACTATTTATAGCATACAATTAAAGAAAGATAAAAATCTTTTTCTTTCCCAGATTTAGGAAGCTGGACATGAACCTGTGTTTCTACAGAAGTACCTAGAACACTGCTTTCCTGTGGTATGATCCTTTGCCGGTGTGAAACTGATATGAAATGAAGGAACAGGTGTACTTAGAGGAATCTTGAAGGAGAAGAGGGGAGCATTACATAATCTGTAAAAATCCAAGAATGAAACAATCAAATGGTGCTGGAATCCGCACCTACTGAGATCTTATCAAACACACAGACAACCCGATTCATTAGTTGCAGTAGATGTTGGCAACACAAAAACACTAGAGCTAGAATGTTCACCCAGATAGCATGGGGCTGCAGCCTAAGAAAGAACGAATGATGGAAGAAAAGAGATGGCCCAAATACGGCACATGTTTGAAAAACTATTGAGGTTGTTAAGGTCAAAACACAGAAGTGAGAGATTGGTGCCTCTGTACCAGGATTGATTCTTTAAATAAAGAAAGAAAGAAAGGAAAAAGAAAAGAAAACAGTACTTATTGTTTGACAAGAGAACTTTGTGGAAACTGACAGGCAAACTAAATATTTACCCTTTGGGCTGTTAAAAATGAACATTTAGAACCTTATATGCTCAGAACTACAGAAGCAAGTCCATAGTGGGAGACAAGGCTCAATAGTTCTCTCATGTTTCTGCTGAAATGCACTGACAATATTTTGTTCTGGACTGTCTTTTCAAGCATGTTTACAGAGCAAACAGATTTTTGGAAGATAGAGTGTCTCTCTCTGGAGCAAAGGGCAGATTTTTTTTCTACTGCTGTCCAGGATAACAAAGATAATGTCTCTCTGGGGCAAAGTGTGAGCACGTTTGCTAACAGCCTTTGTAAATGCATGGGTTTCCTCAGCCCTGGTTCATCAGGGCCACAGACCTGCTGTGTGTGCAGCAGTCTGGGCTGCTCTGTGCTGCCTGGCTTGGGACTAGAGGGAAGGGGAATCGATGGGAACATGAAGAAGCCTAAAAGGCCTGTTGTGCTGTGAATAACAAAGTCTTTTGTCTCTGATCCAAGAGTTTCATTTCTTCAGCTGGCATCCACGAAGCTGTGGTAGGCTACACTTTTAGCTTGCACACAGGGTAAAATTTCAGACCTTTCACAGTTCTTGACACAATCTTGACAACTTCCAAAAAAAGAATCACGTAGAATCTCTTGATAAACTCTTCAGAGCAACAACTTTTTATCTGCTAGATGATAATCAAAACAGACATGTTGTCAATGAGAAAAACAGATACAAGCACAAGGGGGTAAAAACACTATCACACGCAGAACAAAAACCATATTTTAGATGACTTAGAAATGAAGATAAATAGACAGATTTGTGGATAGATGACAGAGTGACAGAGAGAGTAAAGTGCATATTTGGAAGTGCAAGTGTATATGTGTATGTGTGTGTATTCATGTGTATGTGTGGAGACTGAGCTATGCACTATTATGCAAGTTCAGAATGTATGCATGTAAGAATAAAAACCCATTTGTAGTTCAGAGTTTCTATTTTAAAGAGTATTTCTCAGGCAAGATATCAAGCCCTCCCCCTTCGACGAGATGAGTTGAAGGTGAAGTTAAGTTGTTTTTCTCTTTATTTTTCTCTTTGGTTTCTATCTTTGGTGGACCTTCAGGAGAAATGATGCTGTATGAAAATTAGGTTTAAAATTGGCTCATTCATTTCAATTTTATTTCTTGTTCCCTAAAAGAAAAATGGAAGAGCAATAAATGATCTCTTGCCTCAGCATTATCAATTTGAATTCACTGTGTTTTATATCTCCCATTCAGACATGGCTGTGTCCTGACCTTCCTTTTAATTTAGTTCCAATACATTGTTAGCATTTTATCTCATGGTCGGTCTCAAACACTTCTGGAGCATTTCACAGCTTCTGAGGTTACATTTCATGAATATCTCAACCACTTAGTTTAGTTTTTTCACTCCACACCTAAACATAATAAA
Source organism: Pan paniscus (assembly GCF_029289425.2). NCBI lineage: Eukaryota > Metazoa > Chordata > Mammalia > Primates > Hominidae > Pan > Pan paniscus. Next base: position 165,261,141 of record NC_073254.2, on the reverse strand, counting down.
AAGTGTTGGCTTCATAGACTTCGGGTAGTGTTAGCATAGTTCTCTTGGACTTTGTGCTTCTTCAGAAAGTTTTGCACATTAGCACTTACCTGGACAAGGAAAATATCTTGAGGCAAAATGTAGGGTATATCTAATTTCTAGAAGCCATCTTAGTACATGCACTAAGTGAGAAAATCCTTAATCTCTCTTAAATCATTGACCGTACAAATGAGGCTCACTGCCTTTGAAGGTGCCGCATGTTTCAGTCAGAGCTCCAGAGATGAGCTTCCCAAGGCACCCGACTCAAAATCTCCAACATCTTTCATCATACTCTCGTGGGTTTCTAATGCAACTTCTCCCACTTGCTTTTATTTATTTCTTCTGTTAACACTAAGTCTAGCAATGGTAAGGGCATTGGAAATCCGTTTATCCTCCAAGTAGTCAGGGTTCATCAAGAGTGAGGTCCTGACACCACATCCTCTTTCATTCTTCATGCTGCAAGAACACCAAACTATTTACATTTGTTATACCACCCTCGCCTTACTGTAATACACATACCTACATAATACAGTTTTAATTTTTTAATTTAAAAAAAGTACCATGCTTACATTTCAGGTGGACAGTTAATCTCATTTCTAGCATGAAACTTCTTCAAAAAAAGATTGTTCTTTTTCACTTTATTACTCTTTATTTCATGTGGGGTCCAGTTACATTTTCCAGAATACATGTTTTTATAAGTGATTGAAAAGAACTATTTTGCTTTGTTTCATAAGAAATAAAGTTAAAATAAAAATTTTGCACAACAGAAGTCTTCATATAGAAGAATTGATCACCCTTACTGGTTTTGAATTTCTCCTAAGAGTCTGTTTTCTGTTCTTTATAGATGCTCAGCTTTGGAAGCAAAATAAAATGACAGACTGTCTTCCAGAGTTCATTAAGATGCAGCCAAGTATCTCCAACATCATATCTCCACTTAGGGAGTATCCAGTCCTCTTCACTCTTTCTTTTCTTTAATCCCTTTTTTCTTCCTACATTGGATTATCTGCTTCTTTTCCCAAGTCCTTTGGGTTGCAATGACACCTACAGCTTCCTAGTTTTCCTAAATGATAAACCCTTTTCTTGATCCAGTTGTCAGCTTTGTCACCTTCCTGAATGTTCCTTTGATGACATGTCCCTAAGGTACATGGACTTCCAGGAATCTATCACTGCAGTTTTGTCACAGAACTATTTTAAACATACATTAAGAGCATGTTTTAAATTCTTTTTAATTCTTCACCACGTAATGTTTTCTTTAGGCATTCAATAAATATATCAAGTGTTCACTGTGCACTAGATAAATTGTTATGCACCAGGAACGTGGAAATTCATTAGACGTGGTTTCTGCTTTCTTTGAGCTTACAACCTCTCAGATACATAAACAGATGTTTTCTTTTGTTGCACATAATCGATTACTAATACTCAAGCTTTGAAATGTCAAATGCGTTAATCTATTCGAAGCTCTTTTCAACTTATCTATACTGTACATTTGACTGCATAATTTACATAAATGAAATAAAACTCTTTTAACTTTAACTTTTTAAAAAGTCTAGATATACCAGCATTTTAACAGATTTTCATACTATAAGCTATTTAATAAAGAATCATCCTAGAGTGGAAATGAAAGAGCTCTGAACCAACATTGAGAATGTCTAGGCTTTGTCACACACACAAAAAAAATCTCACGGCTTCAGAAAAGCCACTTAACCTTTTGAATTTCATTGCTATCATCTGTTAAATGATGGATAGGAGTAAATGTTCTCTTAGCTTTCTGATCTAAAATTCAGTGATTCTAAATGTAAAAGTATCTCAGGTATGAAATACTGCTCTAAACGCATTTTTCATGGAAATTCAGTGAAATGTGAAAATTCAGCCAGCGGATGCATGCAAATTTGCTGGATAGAGAGGCCAGAGGTTGCACTGAAATTCCCTGCTACAAACAGTCTAGGAGGCTAGCCAGACTCGTCCACGGGCATGGGAAATCAGCTCTCAATCTGCTCCGCACATCAACCTCCTCTCTCTGCAAGGTCAGGCTCAGTGCCATCAAAGCATTATGAATGTGCTGTGGCTTTTCTTCTGTATCTGGTGATCATCTTTCCAAATTTATCAACAAAATTAGATGGAAAGAACTATTTGTGTTTGGATATGTATGACGATCACATTCCTTAATCAGATTAAGACAGAGGGGAATCCATATAATAATTATGTGCATATGATGAAAACTTATCTTTCCTGCATCCTGTGGGGATCTGCCATTCCCAGTGACATAGTCTGCAGAGGGCCAAAAAATTAAATGTGGATTATAAAATCATAACATTTGCAATGTTGATGACTGCAGTATCGCCTCTCCCAAGGACAATGAAATGGGGGGAACAGTAGACATTTTCTCTATGCAATCTTAAATTTATATTGACTTAAAGAAAAATGTTAATGCATAGAATTTATTTGCAAAATTGTCTTGGAGATGGATTTCTGCTGTTCATTTAATGATGAAATATATTTTATATGTTTGTTCTAAGAAAAAATATGATTTTTTCTCTTTAATCATTTTTGTTTATACTGAAGTTGTTGTTAGAAATTTATTTTTAGGAGAAGCTCTTCTCAGCCTTTGATACTGTGTCTGCATACCACAATGCTGATAATTGGTTTGTTCCTTATTTTATAATGGATAATGTCATAGCCTCGATATGCATACTAGTATCTTCTGACTTAAAGGACATAGAGTCAATGACAGATCTCGTTTTCTGGGTTTTTTGACAACACAAGAGTTTCTAAAATCAACAAATTTACCTTTATTAAACCTTGACCAAATGTGAAACTATGTAGCAAATTATCCATAGACATATATGCTATTATAAAATAATGCCACAGAGTAAGGATTACACTCATTTTCTACATTTTTCATGTTTTATTTAGCAACATAACACTATTCATCATAACAAAAATACGATTTAACTCACAGCATTCCCAAAACTGTAGTCCCAGAAAGTGATTTCTAATGGTTTTACTATAAATGCATATAAAAACACTGCTTGTATTTAATACATGTATTATCACACTTTGTCATTATTTCAGCCTCTCAGGGGCAGCCCATAATGCTGTCATGGCTAGAGATGTACAGACTATCCATATCAAACAACAACAGCAATTTTCCTGGATGCTATGCAAGCCAAGTTAAAGAGCACATTGGATAGAAATAAACCATTTTATTTTCTTTTTAGTGTTCTAATTACAAAAGTAGAATCAAGCCACGGTTATTAGGTTTCTAGAAATTTAGTGTGCTGCAGTAAAGCAATCTAAAAGGGCAATAAATGTTTATGAGTGTCTAAGTTAAATGAATGTGTTTGCGTGTTTCCAATTTTTATTTGTTATGCAAAAAAGACCATATTACTTTAAGGTCATTTAAAGTTACCTTAAAATTTTGTTATCTGTGATTTCTCTTTTTTTTTTTCCAAAGCTATCTTTTCCTACTCCAAATCTCACACTCTCATAAATGTCTACTGAAAATTGCAATGTGCTCACATAACTCATCTTGTGGATTGAGGCCATAAATATTAACAAATTAGCTGCAACAGCACTTGGCACCTTAAAGTGTATCTCTCCTCTTCAAAGCTTGCTGAGTCAGAGCCCCTCAACTGATAAAGATCAGTCAGGAGATATGAACTAATAATAAATTGTAATTTGCTGATTAAGGAAAGAACACTTATTAATGTACAATGTATGCTTGAAACCAGTGGATTTTGAGAGATATATTTTTCATTTACACCTATCTCTCCTGTCAAGAATGGGGATGTAATAGCTGGCATGTACCTCTCTCTTATAAGTCAACCAAAATTGGAACTAATTGGGAACTTCTTGATTCATTTTCTGCTAGTGATGACAGGGTATTAAAGCAGAAAGTGCATCTTGGGTTATCAAGTATGTATTGAAGCACATTGGTCAGAAACTATTTGGAAGAAGAGTCCATTTGTCTCCATTAGAAAGGAACTCCATTGAGGTAATTTGTCAGGGTGATTTGGCAAGAATTTGACTAGATAATCCTGTTTGAAGACATGATCTTCCTGTATCGTCCTGAAACCCCAGAACTGCACTGTAATTTTGTCACTCGCAGCAAGTTTGGGGAATTTAAGAACTTATCCATGATGTCATAACAACTGGTTTATTTGGTCATATGTTCCAAACTAAACATTCAATTCATTATAAAACAAACACACAAAATGATGCTAAACTATATTTAGTGAATAATTCAATTGAAAGAAAATGTTGTTTTTTTTTTAATGGAGAATTAAAGATCCTGTGTTGATATTAGTTAGATATGAATTATATAATGTCTCTAGATGGAGAAAATTGAAGAAATGATAGGGATATTATTATTAAACTTTTAAAAATAGAATGATAGGGAATTAAAACATTAGATACAGAGGTACTATAAATGGCATTATACATATATAAAGCAAAAGTAGACATATATAAATTATGATAATCTAACTTTATATGTGTTTTTAACCATGGACTTTTAGGAAATCATGCTAAGTTTTGCACTCTAAGAAAAACTTAGTAATATCATACAAATTGATGCTTCTTATTTTATGTTTCAGTTATCCATAATATTTCAGCGATTTTTACCTGAATACACAACTTCAAATAATTTGACCTATGTCAGTAATGTACTCAAATTAAGCTTTCCACTGAAAGGTAATCATATCATTTATAGAAGTCCACTGGGGACTTCTGTATATAATGTATATAAAACTGTAAAAAATATAAATTTGGGCATAATGCTGAGATACGTTTTTAAACAATATAAATTCGGGCATAATGCTGAGATATGTTTTAAACATTTTTATCCATTCTTTTTTGTGCCTAAAACTTTGATGTATATTACATTCATTTTCTTATTTCTCATGAACTATGCTTGATTCACACATTTTCCAATAGTGATTTTTTTCATAAAAATAGCTGTATTTATATTAGTCTCTATTTAAGGTAATAAACAACAAGAGAAATAAGATGTCAAGTGAGAACAAACTTCTGTTTTAAAATCTCAAGGAGATATCTACATATAAAGGTATAATATACAATTTTGTCCTGTGTTGAGGCAAAGCATGGCTCAGACTCATCTTTGGAATTAATATTTATTCTGATTATCAGGATGTGAATGGCTTAAAATTCTAAGCCATTCTTGGTCCTGAATAATTTGTAAGCTTAATTATTATATTTTTAATTCATTCTTTATTTTTAGGTAGAACTTGGATTATTGTTATTGTATTTGTAGAATATCTTTTCTTCCAAAAAAATAAAAGACTTCAAATCACATTCAACTCAGGTAAATTGAACTAGGAATTTTGGTCTTATATAAGCAATTCAGTAGAATACAGTTCTTGAGTGAAGCCTTACACTAAGATTTTCAACCCACTTGTATGTTGGTGCCCAGAAACATGTTTTTTAGATTCTATCTCAAGGTAGAAGAAGTAAAAAATTATGAAAGACAGAAATTTAGAACAAGGGTTCCTAGACAGGAGAGAAATTTCTCTGACTGAGAGAGCTTTGGGGTGACCAGAATCAAAGGATGAGTTAAAAGACACTACAAAGAAGGATCTCCTTGGGTTTAAATTCAACCATCCAACAGGTTTGGGTGTTAGGCGCACAAACCAGTCATTCTATGGGACTGATAGGTAACTTAAGCACTTAATGGTTGAAGTTTTCATTTCACTCTCATGGAGAGATGTCCCCCATGAGCACCTCACCCATTGGACAATGAAAGTCCATGGAAGATAAAAATTCTCTTTTTAAAAATCACTTTGGTGTGTATTTTGCAATTCAAGTAATAAAAAAATTAATACTGTATGAGGGTTTTCATCAGACTTGCTTGGGCTGATGTGGGAGAATGTGTGCCTTTCCATAGTCCTGCTTCCTTGGAAGCTGTAGCATAAACTTGGAATGTCATCTCTGTAGAACTACACTTGGGCTGTGGGAGCTAAAGGTTGGCAGGCCTTAGACCTGTGGGACAAGAACAATATAAAAGATATGTGGGAAGCTCGGCTACTGTCTGGGGACACTGCAGATACTCTCAGTGGGGAAGGAGACAAAAAGGGCTGTGTACTTAAGTATGTGGTGAGCCCCATGGGATGATGATGTGCCTGCTGAGGTTCCTGCCCTGTATCCTTCTATAAAGCTACGGAAACACAACATTAAAGCTTACTTGCATCTTGTGAGTCTGATTGCCAATTCAGACCTCTGTGACTACATTGGTGCAATGCATATGCATTTCTTCCTATATTCATCATCCCTTCCACTCTGTTCCCCCAATCCTGCAGAGGCAGGGAATACCAAGAGATAGCATAAAATAGAATGCAACTCAATGAATATTTATTAAGTGCCTGCTATTTGAGAGGAGGAATGGAATTTTCAGCAAAATCTCCAGAGGAAGCTATTTTTCTTCATAAAAAAATGCACACACACCTGCATTCTTACAGACATGCACATAGCCTGTGTGTCATCTCTCTGCACTGAGGCATAGTAACATATTGGAGAAAATGTCATTTATTACTACAGGTTGTGACAATCACTGAAAAAATTTACTGCAGGAAATTAGCCAACAGTATTTCAGCAGGAGGTCCAAAAATTATCTATCAAAGATTCAGAGACTTGCGGAAACATTTCACTTCATTTATTCAAATGCTCCGGGCAAATAAAATTGTGATGAAGCATCTAGCAACCTCTGCCCCATGCATTTTGACAAGCTTACTGCTAATTGATTGTTTGGGTCCCGCTCACGCTGCAAGAGAAATAGATTACTATTGATTTTAGCTGACATTTCATATTAGCGCATATATTTTATTTTTATTTATTTTTATGAAACTGAAATCAGGCTCTGTAACATCACAGGAGGAAATGGAGGTGTCAGAATTTGGCTCCGTTCTGTGGCCTTTAAAAGAAAGGGATAAAGTAGCCATCCCATTAACAGTACCATAGATAAACAATTGATTTAGCATTTGTAAAGCAACGATGTTAATATTACACCATCTTAAGCAAGGCAATCACACTTGGCATGGAGAGGATGTTACACAAATAAGAAAACAAACAAATTCCCAAATCAGGCTATTCTAGCATACCCACTATCAACACCCCAGTTGGTCTCTTCACCCTTCTTGGTCCTCATGAAACTTAAATATATTTTAGGAGATACAACATGCGCATTTGTAAAGAGTTTGTAAGGGCTCCCTACATGCATCGGCTTTAAATGCACTAATAAAGCTATAATCTGTACGGCATATTACATCAACATAATCAACTGTTATGTTCACCAAACACTTATTGAAGATTTGCTGTTATCCCATGCTAGGCCACATGCAAACAACTCTACATTAGAAACAGACCCATCCTCAAAGAGTGCAAGTCTACTGAAGGAGGACAGATGAATAAAATCAGTAAAATGTGGCAAGGTAACAATAACAGTAAGCATGTGCTATTTGGGAGCTCCTAAAAGATACGCCAAGCCAATTTGCTCAGACCTGATTTCTTCAAGGAAGTGACTGGAGAATAGTACCACTGAATTGCAGAGTATCAAAACCAAATGGGAATTTGAAGGTCATCTAGATCTAGTATCACGAGTCTCACTGTCAAACGAGGTGTGAGTGAGAACTGTGTGAGGAGATACACATACTTTTAGAAAGTATTTTATGGGCTTTCTCAACCTACAGAAAGGGATGACATTGCACTAGAGCCAGGGAAGAAAATTATCCCTAACCAGAAGACATGCTCTCTAGGAAGCCACTTGTGAGCTGAGGTCAAGAAGCTGAGAAACACTGATCTAGGCTTTGGTTTTACAAATAAGAAGACTGGAGCCAAAGAATAATAAACATCTTTTCAGAAGGCATTTTCACTGAACCTTTATTGAGCTCCTACTATATGCATGAAGGCATTTTACAGATTGGAATTAAAACACATAGTTAAATCCATTCCATCCAACGACAGTGAGAGGAAAAATTTGCCTTCCATTTTAAAGGAAGTTATTATGGGTGAGTATATGAACAATTAGACAAAGGAAAAGGAAGTTATGATGGCAAAAGATAATCAGGTCATTCTGTGCAATGGAGGAAGTCAAAAAGGAAGGAATACCAAATGATGTTCAAACAGCACAAAAAAGAACACATATTCCCCAATGTACTGCCATGCAAGGCAAGCCAGATGATGATCGCTGCAATACTCACTGGAAATAAACACCTGAGACAGAAGGAGAGAAGAACTGACATCTTCTACCCAGCCAAGGCCTGTGGCCTACCAATGGATTTTTTGGTATCAGTTACCTCTTGGTAATTTTTACTTGGCTTATTTATTTATTTATTTATTTATTGAGACAGCATCTCAGTTGGTCACCCAGGCTGGAGTGCAGTGGCATGATTTTGACTCACTCCAACCTCTGCCTCCTGGGTTCAAGCGATTCTCGTGGCTCAGCCTCCCTAGCAGCTGGGATTACAGATGCACACCATCACGCCTGGCTAATTTTTTAATATTTTTAGTAGAGACGGGGTTTCACTGTTGTTGGCCAAGCTGGTCTTGAACTCCTGACCTCAGGTGATCCACCCCCCTCAGCTTCCCAAATTGCTGGTGTGAACCACCACGCCCCACCATTTGCTTAGCTTTTTGAAAAGAGGCAAACAGTTTAGCATCATGAAACACATCCCATTTTCCTTGTAAATGTTTTGTAATAAATGGGAAACTGTACAGCAGTTAGTTCAATATTACCCATGCAGGATGCATCCTCTGAGCAATTACCTTGTTTCCATGGCAACAGCCTATCTGCCCATCCTTCACTGCAATACTGGGAAGTCACCAATTTGGGTCTGCCTAGTAATGCCAAGGAAAACTTGGGGGAGGAATGCAAGAGGATTGTAAATCTGATGCTAACTGCATTAACAAACAAACAAACCACTATCTATACTATTGATTTACTGGTTCCTTTGAGGAGCTCAAAACAATCCACAAGGGAAGACCTGCAATGTTGGAAAACAGAAATGAAAAGCAAAATCTGTGGAAGAAAAGGAGGAGGAAAATGACAACTAGGCTGTCTAGTGTCCTTTCCCCCACCTACTTTCTTGGCAGGAGACCTCTGAAGAATTCTAGGACATTGAGTGCAGAATGGAAACAAATCTCCAATAGACTCCTGTGTGGACCTCACACTCCATCCAGAGTCTGCCTGGGCCCAAAGCATGTACTTTTTATTTTTTAGAAAATCCTGAAAAAAGCAAAAGAGGCCAGCAAGTGTGCCTCGGACATCTGTGGAAAACTCATTCTCTTATTTTGGCTGCTACACTCCAAGGAACTGCAAGAAAAAATAAACCAGAAGAATCACATCATGCATACTGAGACATAACTCAAGTCCAAAAGCAGAGGAAGCTACTTTAGAGCAAGACTGCCAGGCCCACTGCAGCTACCTTCATAGAGGGGGTTTTAGACAGAGATTTAAAGTTGGAAATTAAAGATATGCTCCTCAGGGAAAAACGGACATTAAAACAATGCCATGCCCCCTGTTATCACTCTTGATTATAGGCTCTCATGGGAGGTAGCTCCCAGACAGTTTTAGAAGTAGGATGTAATTTAGAGACATTTCCTTGGTAGGGATCATAAGGGAGGCTCTAAAAAGGGAGGTGGGAAGAGAATGTGGGAAAGGTCTAGGGAGTAGAGTAGCAGAATCATGACCTGAAATACTACTGGTTGATGAATATGACATGTAATTACATCTAATTACAGGCATCCCTTGGAACCTGGACCACTGGGTTGAAGATAAATTTAATACCTGGGAGAAATACTCAGACTAATATAATAAAGGTTTTTATTCTATTTAGAAGGATAAATGTATTCATGTAAATCTCTAAATCAAATGATTATGCTTCTGAGAAATTTGCTTATTGAAAATTAAAAGGACATAGCAATCTGGGATACTAAAGAGACAAAGAAAATAAAAATATTCAAGGAATTATTTCATTTTATAAACCACTCTGCTTTTAAAGTGCTTATCTTGAAGCAACTTGAAAGAAAAGTTAAACATAAGGATAGAAAAAAAATCTCTGAATAATTAAGATAGACATGCTTTAAAAATTATCTTAAAAATAGGAGCATAAAATAATAACTATAATGTGGCCCACAAACTCTGCTGATCTCTGTTCTACATAGGCACATGGGAACAAATTATTTATACTTGATAGATTATATATTTATATTGCCCTATCAAAATTCACGAAGGTTCTCAGCAATTATACCTACAAAATATTCAAATAAAAAATTTGAAAATATTGTTTTTCTATCTATAAAATTATATAGCTTATCATGTTTTACAATTAAAAATCTTATTGCTTGATTTAGTGTACAAGAAACAAATATATTTGATAACCTACATTAGTGTAAACCCTATAATATTTCATATAGAAAAATACAATGTAAGAAATCTATGCCAAAACTCACTGCTTTAAAATTATTCACATAATATTTAGTCTGTCCAAAATTAAATTACTCAGTTCAGATATTTTACCAAGATATAGCTAAAGATATAACATTATCAATGGAAAATATTAAATAAATGTTGAATTAATGAACTAATGGGGAGTGCAAATAATCGGTTGTTTTAATTCACCATGTAGTTTGGGATCACAGGCATAACCACAGATATCTCTAAACTGGGCATCATGAATCAAGGGCCCTTTCTCCCTACTGTAATAGCATTCTCTCTTCTCCACCCCAAGCTCCCTAAGCAGGTTCTCCTTAACTTCCCTGGAATTGTGGAATCCATTTTCGTTTTCCTTTTTGTTACCTGCATCCTGCACAGTTTGCCAGTCAAGATTTTCTTTGCTTTAGTGTATTATAAAATGAAACACAACAGATTTACTTAACATCACCTCTGTGCCTAGTGCTATTATTCGTCACTGTGAGGTTTGGGCATGATCGCCATCCTAATCTACTGGGACAAGTAAGACAGACAGATAACTAATAAAACTCAGTAAATTATTGGATAAGAGCAAATAAGTGGTACATGACCAAAAATTTTTTTGTGGCTTAGAAAAGGACAATGGAATGGAATAGATAAAAACTCCATAAGTGGAGAGATAAAGGGAAACTAGTATTTAGTAACAACTGGTTTTTATCAGGCCCCATGCTAGAGAGTTCACATGTATTATTTTATTTATTTCTCACCTCAACATGTTGAGATGTATCTCTGATAGTTACAGCAGGCAGGGAAATTCTGGGCAGAAGAGGGCAGGTCCCCAGTGAGGGCCCCACCCTCAAGCCGCAAAGCCTGGGACCACAACTCAAAGTGAGAACCTACATCTCTGTTTTCCCACTCCAATGTTGCCTTTTCCAAAACCACCCATGGCCTGCCCTGCCCCCATCCTATGCCCATAAAAACCCAAGGCTCAGCTGGCAGAGTGAGGAGAAGGAACTGGACATCTGGCACTACAGTTCGATGTTCGAGGGAAGCTGCTTGACTTCAGATGGACAGCTTGGTGGAACAGCTTCAGAGAAGAGTCTGTCCCTGGCCGGACTCCAGGGGAAGATTACCTTCCCACACGGTCCTCTTTTCAGCTCTGCTTCCCACTGAGAGCCACTTTCACCAGCAATAAAATCTCCTGCATTTACCATCTTCAATTCATCCAAGCAACCTCATTCCTCCTGGATGCCGGACAAGAACTCGGGTGCCATGAGTGTCGGTGCAAAAGGCTGTGACACTGACCCTCCAATGAGCTGTTAACACTTAAGCCATCCACAGACAGAAAAGCTAATAGGGCACTGTAACACTTCTTCTGGGGCTTCTGGGATCTCAGGCACCCTTCCCTAGATGCTGCCGTGGGGCCAGTATGGAGTTTGCTCTTGCTGGTGCCCAAAGGTGCTTGCCCCAGCTCCTGCAGCTGTTCACCTGCACTTCTCCTCCCACGAGGGGTGGAATTCATGGAATTCACCCCTGCTGGCATCCATGCACTCCCGTTCCTGCCTGCAAAAAGGTCAGGGAAATATCCTGTTTCATCTCTTCATAATTTCACAAGATATGAGGCCCAGTAGGGCTCCAAACTTGCCCAGGACTATATTGCTTGCAGGTCTCTGAGCACACATTCCAATTCAAGTTAATACTATTTCCATTCCAGCCAGAAGGAATATGAGTGTGCACTAAAGCACCAAGCTAACATTATGCATAGGCACAGGTGTGTTTGACAGATAATGATTGCAGCGATCACCTAGAACAGAGCATCAAAGGGGAGGCCATGAGTTTGCAAACAGTACATGTGGAGACACTCAAATTCTTTAACATGGCCTACAAGGTCCCATGTGATCAGGCCTGGCTTGTCTATCCTCATCAGAGCTGCTCACTGCTTTGCTCACCTCCAAACTCCAGCCATGCTGGGCTTCTTTCAGTCCCCCCAGGAAGCAAACCCCTTCTGGTCACCAAGCCAAAATGCTCGCCTATCAAGCTGATGCCTGGCTGACCTTTATATTCCATTAGGTCTCAGCTGAAATATTGCCTCCTCAAAGGCATCTTCCCTAACTATGGAAAGGCAGGTCCCCCCATCTCATACCCTCCAACTTTATCATTTTATTATAACAATGCATGTTCTTTCATTCAATGTGCTGATTACAATCCTAAACTTTACATTTATTTGACTGTTGTGTTTATGATGGGTTTCCTGGCTAATGGGAGTACCTTGAAGACATTAAACTTATAAGTTAATCACAGTTTAACCAGAGCCCAGAGCTATGGCTCTCACACAGCAGTTAGGCAATAGATAATTGTTGAATTAATTTAAGTGATAATAAATGAATGATTCCTTTTTTCAGTTTTAGTTTTAGCACAATTTAGTAAATTGAAAAGAAAGTTCATTCCTATTGTTTAATATCTGTTGCTAAATAAATGTTGAATTTGTGACATATCTATTTAAGAATGGCAGGTATTCACTCCCAGAGGATGAGAACATATGGCTGTTGGTAAAAACAATAACTGTGACACATTAAGAAATTGTAATATAAGAAAACATGGTGTTTTGAAAGTTAAATGTGGCTGAAATCCTAAATAGCTGAGCAAGTAGTAAGTTACCATTGTTGTTAATATTTACAGACATCAATAACTCTTAACGCTGGAGTTCTGAAACAAAGAAATGTTTGTTTTTCTGCCCTGTGAAGGATCTGACGCTAACAGAGGGTCTAACTGATCTTCAATTTTGAGTTCTCGTTCAGCTCTGGACTCAGATTAAACCTATCTCCTTTCCCTACAGATTCTTTAAATCTATGCTTTCCTGGTGCCTATGATCCTTGCACTAAATAGCAGAATTAACATCAGGGTCACCAGCACTAACAGCTGCAACCACCCTCAATGTGTGCATTGTGTGTGTAGAAAAAGAGCCCTCAGGAGAAAAATCTGTATGGCAACAGTGGTTGCAGTTGGATGGTGGGGCTATGAGCAGTTTTTAGATGCTTCTTCCATTCACTGTTTTCCAATTGGGAAAATAAAGTAAAATATCTTTGTAGTTAAAAAACAGTAATAAAGCCAGCATGATGCTTGAGCTCACTTATTGAGAAAATGAGCCTCCATAAGGCCAATTTCCTCACTGTTAAAGCTAATAATAGTGATGAGTGAAAAGAATAGACTCGCGAATTACCCTCCTGATAACGCCAACCAACAGTATTACTAGTAGAAGCAGAAAAGTTCATTGTTGGTATTATATAGTCATATTTAGTGAGCAATTACTACATCAGGCACCATGCCAAGTGCTTTGCATAGTACTATCTTGTTTAATCTTTGTAAAAATCCTGTAAGGTGATTAATCTCATTATACTCATTTTGCAATAAGGAGAATAAAACCAAGAGAAGTGAAATGATTATATAGGCCCAGTGTTCAGTTTAACCTTGAGATACCCAATCCATGATTTTTATCAAAATCATTCCCTGATACATCTATTTGATGACACTATTAAGCATATATTATGTGACAGGCACTGCCCTTGCCATTGTTCTGTCCTCAGGTATTCAAATCAGTGGGAGAGACAGTTGTATAAACAGACAAATCTAAAGTTATGGGCTTTTACCAAATAGCTTAATTGGAAAATGATGAATGTGAGAACATTTAATATAGGAGGGTCTGAACACAGGCCTGGGACAGGAAACATCATGACAGATAAGAGGAATGGTGTCATGAGGAAGGGAGCAACAAGAAATGAGATGGAGAGATAGCAAGGATTTAAAGATGAATGAAATGTCATGTTTACATTATAGAGATATGACTTTAGCATATACTGAATAATTTGAGATAGACAACACAAAAGAGGCTAGAAGGTTTGTTGGGAAGCTGCTGAAATTTGATAGTCAACAGAAAAAAAGGGCTTTAATCAGGGTAGTATGGCAGAGACACAGTGAAAGGAGAGGAGTTGAGAAATATTTAGGAAATTAAACTTGCAATTTTGATTTGCAACAAAAACAAGGTACAGAAAGAAATAAAAAATAAATGAGTGTTAGCTTAATACGTTGGGGAAATAAATGTTGGCACCCTCGGTCCCCTGTAGAGATAGAGAAAGCAGGAATAGAAGCTAACCAAGCAGGGCAGAGAGGAACTCAGTTTCAGACTGTGGAACAATGGAATGAAATAGTCAATGTGTGGCTGTCCTTCAATATTTGGAGTTTATAGACAGCTTTGAGCTGGGCGTAGTTCTTTCATGATCTTTAGTATATTAGTAGTAGATATCTCACCAAGGAATTTGGCGAGATAGCTCAAGGAGAGTGGAAAAGATAGAATCTTGCACACAAAATACAGGAATTTTGGAGGTAGAAGCAGGAGAAGAATTCAGTGGGCAATGGGCAATGACAGAGCCTTTGCAAAGAGGCATTTTAAGATGTACCAAAGACGAGGAGCACATGAAAAACACACGGGTAAGCGTCCATCGTAAAAGCATACAGAGAATCAAAAGAGAGTGGTGCTATGGAAAAGAAGAATAAAGAGATTTTTCAAGAACTGGGGAGAGATCAACAACAACAGAGGCAGACGCATGGCCCAATTAGGTAAAATTGAAAACTTAATTCATTTGGGAATTAGGTGATCATTGGTGACTGGGTGAAATCAGTAAATTGGTAGGGACAGAAGGCAAGTTGCAGTTGTTAGATGAGTGAATGGAGAGGAAAGAAATCAAAACAGATAGATGGAGGCACTTTCTAAAATTTTGATAAGTAAAGAAGAAATAATGGAATTACTAGATAGAATTCAAAGTTAAGAGTTTAGGGGAGATATTTGTTTTTTTTAGTAAGTGAGAGAGATATCAGCTAGATCTGAGAAGGTTTATGGAGTCAAGGGTAGAAAGGGACAGGTTGACCTTGGGAAGGAAAAGAAGTGCCCATCCACTAAGACTGTTGGAAATAAGGGAAGACTGTGTGTGTGTAGATAAATTTGTTAATGGAGACAGAAAGTTGAATAATAAACATTATGCCCAATGACTTCTATGTTGTGAATGGGGCAGAAAAATCATATAATAAAAGGCTCATAAACATATCAGGGAATAATAGTCCAGTGAGAAATCTTAAAAAAACAAACAACAACAACAACAACAAAAAACAGGGGGTGGTTGCTAGTGCCAGGACACCTATTCTAAAAAGCACTGACCTTTGAACAAAGATTATTAGAAGCTGAGGGTTGATCTACAATGCAGAATTTTATATCAATGTCAGAAATCTTCAGTATGGAAGTTGGGCATGAATACCTATAACTGACCATTACAAATAAATTTAGATAAGAAAAAGAAGAACACCTTCCTACATCTTATCAATGAGACCTTTGCACTTCACTCAAAATGTTTTTCATTGCAGGAACCTTGTAAATTCTTTCTCATGAACTACCAGCATTATGTGGCATTTAAGTCAACATCACAGCCCTTGAGTCTATCCCTATGTCAAGTATTAGCAGATGAGACATATATGAAAATTGGAGAGATTTCCAGATATACATGTATGGAAGAAATTTTATTCACTGGAATTCATCTTAGTAAGGGCACTGCATTGTTTTGAAGAAATACTTGTATATACCATTTCGTATATAGGAAAGGTCATGCAGAATTCAAAAAATGTGCTCGCCAAAAGACAATATACATAAAAAGAGGAACTTATGCTTGAGAAATAAGTAGGGGAAGGAGTTCAGGGGAGAGATGTAGAATACAAAAGAGAGTCTGAAAAAAAAAACAGCAAGAGTGTTTAAAGGTGTGATGTCTCATAACCTTCATAGCTTTGGTAAATTCAACTAAATTCAAAAATATTCCAGTTCTGTGGAAGTACTTGAGAGAGATGTAAGGAGTGTGAGTTTGTTGCCTGTACCCAGAGGATGTGTAGAAACCAAATATGTCACACAAAGATCCAGGAGGCAGAAAGTGAGATGAGTGTAGGATTCCCCGCAACTCCCAGGTACAGTGACAACTGGAAGGAGAGGGCTAAACTGTGGACTTTCACATGCTATGGAAGTGAGGATCTGAGCTCAATCTAACCACCTGCCCTGGGACAACACTGCCATCCGTCCCCACTCTCCCCAGCTCACATCTGCCAAGCACCAATATTCACTAGGGAAAAATTTAGGCAAAATATTTAGACAGAGCTGTTTGGTAGATAACCAGTAGGATGACAGAAGTGTAACATTGTTTACTCAGAGAACATAATGGGGAAGAAATATTAACTAGAACAGTTTTGACTCCAAACATTTGGCAATTAAGCCGAGTCGAAAATAGACTTTAATGTGAACAGATTGCTCTTAGAAAAATAAATACAAATAGCTCATAAACATATGAAAAGATAGTTAACCTTACTCATAATCAGAGAAATACAAATAACACTAGTGAGATGCCATTTTTCATTTAGCAGGTAAACAGGCACCTCAATACTAGGAGGAGTTTAAATTGGCACACCCTTGTGGAAAGTTATTTGGTGACATTTATCCAAATAAATTTTAAATGCTCATACACTTCAAATCAACAATTCCATTTGTAGGAATATCTTGTGGGCAGCTAGTATTCATGAGAAATGACACATATGAAAACTTTCTCATGAAAGAACTGTCTGTGATAGCCAAGAGTCCATCAGCCTGGGAGTGATAAGTCAAAGGTTGATGTAAGCAGACAAGGAAATATTATACAACCATCAAAAATAATGAAACATATCCCTATTCACTAATGCAGAACAATCTTCAAATTACAGCGTGCAAAGTAGGATGCCAGGCAGTATCTCTAATGTACTATCAAATGGTGTATACACACACATATAAATGCTTAAAAACTGTTTATAGACACATATACACAAATCTATGTGCTCGTATTTTATAGCATATTTCTAGGTGGATAGATAAGAAGTTTAAAACAGTGATTATCTTCTAAACTGAAAACTGTCTATTGAAGGGAGAGATCCAGAGGGAGACTCACTTTTCATTACACCTCTTTTTACCTTCAGAATTTTGATGTTGTTTAAGTTGAGAATAAAGATATGAGATCAGCCCAGATAATCAAGTTTGGGGTCTGGACTAAGCAAACCAGAAAGACACCTTAGAGGAACTGATAAAATGTGACAAAACTGCACATTTTAAAACAGCCTGGAGGTCTCTAAGATACCAAAAGCAGCCACAGCGGAGGATGAGGGTGGTAGGGTATATATTGGACAGTGCAAAGTGTCTGATAAAGCAGTTTCCAAGTGATGACCTGGTGCGGGTTGAGAGTGGCTGATTGCAGAAGAGATAAAGGTCACCTGAGCAAGGAGATCAGGAGTTGTGTTCTAGATGTTTGCAAAATTCATAAAAACACTGCATCAGTGGACACTTTTTTTTGTTTTTGAGACAGCATCTTGATCTGTTAGTCTTGATCTGTTGCCAGGCTGGAGTGCAGTGGCGCGATCTCGGCTCACTGCAACCTCCGCCTCCCAGGTTCAAGCGATTCTCCTACCTCAACCCCCCAAGTAGTTGGGACTACAGGCGTGTGCCACCATGCCCAGCTAATTTGTGTGTGTGTGTGTATTTTTTAGTACAGACGGGGTTTCATCATGTGGAGCAGGATGATCTCGATCTCCTGACCTCATGATCCGCCCGCCTCAGCCTCCCAAAGTGCTGGGATTACCGGCGTGAGCCACCGTGCCCAGCCGGACACTTTGTTTTCATGAATGTTGCAAACATCTAGAACTACTGACAAAAGGTAGAAAAGGGCAGTCTGTGAACCAGGACGCAAAGTTTTCTTTGCTGGAGAGTAAGGGGTTGATCCTGGGGCTAGCGTTTGATGGGGCAAGGATGAGGGAGAAGTTGTACAGTCGAATGACATGAACCCATAGGTTCTATAAGATCCAGGTTTCATTACCTCTGACCTCACTCCTACCACTCTCTCGGAGTCACAGTTCTAGAGCCACACAATGCAGTCCTCTTACTCCCTGGAGAACTCTACCTTATAGCCTTGGCACTGGTCATTCCTGCAGCTTGGGGAGCTCTCTGTGGGTAGCTGCAAGTTTCCCTTGGGTTTTTGCTCAAATGTTACCCTCTCAAAGAAGTCTGCCTGGACTACCCACATATAAAATAGTACTCTTTCATCAGATCTTTTTCCTTGCTTCCTTTTTACCCATAACACTTATCATGTTCTTAATCTTCTCTGTTAATTGTTTTCATTATCTGGAATAGAAGCTCCATGAGGGCAGGAAATGTATCTGGGTTTTTTTGTTGTTGTTGTTGGATCCTCAGTGCCTAGAACAGTGACTGGCAATAATATATACTCAATACATATTTGTGGAACGAGTAGAATTAGTTTTTACATAGGGGTAAATGGATAGTAATCTCAAATTACATTTATTTTCTAAGATGTGTGCATTTAAACATAAAGTGCTTTGAATGACTCACAGATAAATCTCTTCTGTTTCACCAAATGTTTACTGAGCACTTGCCAGGTGCTAAGTAAGCACTGCACTGGCAATGCAGACAGAAGAGTCAGACAAGGTTCCCAGTCTCAAGGCTTTCATCAACTTGAGGGGGATATGAAGACGTATAACCCCTAATAACAACTCAAGGCACAACCAAATAAGGACAAAGTACTGCATGAATCCAGAAAAATACTTTATCGGTTTCCAAAGTGGGAAGTAAGCAATTCCCTGCCACGTGTGATCACCCTGGGGGTTGGGAAGGGATCATGAGCAACAGCATGAATGGTGCTGATGACTAACCTGCTCTCAGCACTTCGTGGGATTCTTTGCTCCAAGCACATTATAGACGTATCCAGTTCAACTCTTGTTAACCCCATGAGGGAGTTAACAAGACGAGGACATTAAGACTCAGAGAAGTGATATAACTTACTCAATAGGACTTCATTCTCTAGGCAGTGGAGAGCTGTTGTAAGGGTTTTAGGAAATGACATCATCTGTCTTATGTTTCAAAACAATAACTGATAGCAGTGTGAAAGAAAGGAGGGGGTGAGTGCCTACATTTGTTCAAAGGAAATGGAAAAGAGGGCCAGGTTGGAAGTATTTCAGAGGCATAAATGGTGGAACTAGATGAGGCCATGAGGGGTTGACATATGAGTGTTCTATTCACTGAGAGGCAGCATGGAGGAGATAAACAGAATTATTGAACTAAACAAGTTTTTATATTCACTTGTGTCAATCCTTACTATCCAGCAGCAAGGACAGGAAATATAAGTTTAAGTCGTTTCTGGGGAAGATATGGAAATTAAATATTCTTCCTTCCAGCCTAACAGAGATTTTACCACCTACTGGTAAATGCAATTTATCAAATCCATTAAAATAACTGTAGTAAAAGGTGTGCATATGTTTTCCTGAAACTGTTTTAATGGCCATTGGAGTTTTATGGAGATCTTTACCTGGGTCTAGGATTATAAATGGAAATTTTCACCAACTTTCCCTCTGATATTTGTCCCATAAAAGAAAAAAAAAACTACATTCTGATAATGTTATTTTTAGTTTCAATTTTTTATACTAAAATATTTACTCCTCTGGATTTGGCTCACTTTTCCTTGGACTCCCAATCTCAACTATACACATCAGTGTAAGAGTCAGCGGGGTTCCGGCAGATGCAGTGGGGTGAATGCGGCCCTGGAAGGCAAGAAGTGAATTATATGTCCTCCAAGCAAGGATACCTTGAAGACGTTACTACGATCCTTGGAGACTATTTCCTCATGCAGAAATGAAGGCAGTGAATGAGACACTCTAATATTCATTCATTTCCTCATTTAGTCATGTAAGTACTAAAGGGCACGCGAGCCCCAAAACTGGGGCTTAGTCCAGGAGGATTCTTGGCTTTGCCAGGAAAGAATTCAAGGGCGAGCTGGTGGTGTTAGACAGCAACTTTTTTTTTTTTTTTGAGACGGAGTCTCGCTCTGTCGCCCAGGCTAGAGTGCAGTGGTGCGATCTCGGCTCACTGCAAACTCCACCTGCCGGTGTCACGCCATTCTCCTGCCTCAGCCTCCCAAGTAGCTAGGACTACAGGCGCCCGCTACCACGCCTTGCTAATTTTTTGTATTTTTAGTAGAGACGGGGTTTCACCATGTTAGCCAGGATGGTCTCGATCTCCTGACCTTGTGATCCGCCCGCCTCGGCCTCCCAAAGTGCTGGGATTACAGGCATGAGCCACTGTGCTCAGCCTAGACAGCGACTTTTATTGACGCAGCAGTGTATAGCAAGAGCAGAGGTACTGCTTCTTGGGAGCAGGGCTACGCCATAGGCCTTGGGCCCAGAGTAGCAGCTCAGAGGCAGTTCTACAGTCATATTTATACCCACTTTTAATTATACGCAAATTAAGGGGCAGATTTTGCAGACATTTCTAGAAAAGGGGTGGTCACTTCCAGGTATTCAGGCAGTTGTCATGGAAAGGGGCGGTAACTTCCAGGTGCTGCCATGGCAATGGTAAATTGATATGGCACACTGGTGGGCTTGTTTTATAAAAAGCTGCTTCCACCCTGTCCCTGTTTTAGCTAGTCCTCAATTTGGTCCAATGGGTGAACTCCACCACTGGGTGTCCAAGTCCCAACTCCTACCTCACAAGGATTCAAGAAACATACATTGAATGTTCACCATATGCAAGTCTTAGAGAGATACAGAGCTGAAAGAGCCAGATCCAGGTCTAAAGGAGTTTTCAGTTTAAGAATCCCAAACTAAGCAATTCTGATTTTAAAAATTAATATAATATTTTAAAAGCTACAATGATATCTCAAGGAAGTGATCTCTGCATTGAAGCCAAATTAACCATCCCATTGAAACACGTTCAAAATTGTTGATATTTGTTTCCTAGATAATTTATGTTTTAGGCTTTCTTTCTAAAAATTGAATGACTCGGAGAACCAAGGAAACAAAAGCCAGACTGGATGAAGGTTTGATTTCTGTCTTCGGTATTGTTGTATCATACTTGTAAAAAGAGGTCTGAATCCAAGAAAGCAATATGGAGATACTAGGAGACTCCCAGTTTTCCTCCAGCCCTAGCTTTTGCATTTGAAAAAATGAATTATTTTCCATCAGGTGTCATCTGGAGCAGCCTCTATAACTGGGGAAAAACCTGTGCTTCTGACCCCATGCCCTCTATTACCCACTGTCTGCAGACACAGAGAAAGGGCAGGCCTCCTATGGAGCATAAAGGATCTTTTCTATGAAACGTTGCAGGAGGGCTGCATTGGCACAGATTCTCACAGCCTGCCTTACATGCATTTCCTTTCTTTACTGGAAATGCATCATTTCTAGAAAAAGTGTGTCTGGGGTCTGCTCCCAAGCACAGTGGTGACCATGGGAAGCCTGCTCGCTCATAACAGGAAAGTGCTCACTGTTCCCATTGGACGCAGGTCCACAGCTGACAGCACAGTTCAGACAGAAATGCTTCTTCCTTTAGAGCTTCAGGGATCTGTGCAGAGGATCATTCCCCTGGGATAACACAACCAACCAGCTCTATTGTGCTCTGTTTAGCTTACACAGAAAGAACCAAGATTTTCTTCAAGCCTGCTTCTGAATATGAATGACAGCAGAGAAGCCAAGAGTCACGGCTTCTGATTTATGGCAGCTGAGATTTGTCTTTTACTATCAACTAAGTCCATGACTTGGAAAATGGTAGATGCTTAATAAATATTTGTCAAATTAATTATGTGGTGATTTAATAAGCTAATTAATTTATGGGCCTAACTCTAGCACAATGCCTGACACATGGTTAGTGTCAATAAATAGTTGATGAACGAATGAACCAAGAGCAAAGTCTACAATGCAATTAAGTATTGGGTTCCAGGGCCAGACCCAAGGCAATATTATGAAATGGATGGCACTATTCCAGACTCTCCCGTCCTCATTTTCAGCTCCTGCATACACTTACCAGGGCCTGCATGGTTCGCTGTGGATACAACTAACATGTATTTCATTCTTTTAGAGTAATAAACAAGGTTTTATACCCAGAGAAGAAGGGAAAATGGCAGATGCTACATTTACTTGTTTAATTCATTTGCTTAGAGACTTCCAGAAATATTTGTTGGGGGAAATTATTTGCAGTGGTTCCCAAAGTATAGTCCCATGACCAGTAGCGACATCATCTTGGATCTTGCTAGAAATGTAAATTCTCAGCCCCACCCCAGATCTACTGAATCAGAAACTCTGAGGGTGGACCAGTAATTTATATTATAATAAGCCCTCCATGTGATTCTGAGGCACATTAAAGTTTGAGAACAACTGCTTGGACTTTTGTTTTCTTTTTTGTTTTTCTGTTTCCAAATAACTAGCTACATGAGACCCACCCAGGAGTGCTCCCTGAACACACAGTTTGGTCTCTCCCCTAGATTCTGAGAATTTGTATCTCTACGATTACAGCCAGGGAATCTGCATTTTGAACAAATGATTCTTTTACACAGTAGAATCATTTTCCTGGTGCTTTGCTTTCTTTCCATCATCTATTAGTTGATTAGTTTCAGCAAAAGTTTATAATTGATTAGATTTATTTTATTACCTTAACAAAGTGGCAACCAGGGATGTTTTAATATTTGACAGATAACTAAAAGACCCTCTGTCCTAAAGCCAAAATAATCACTAATGATGGAAATTCAGGTCCTGCTACAGGCAGCACAGGATGATTCTAGACTCGGGTGAGGGTCTCCCCTTCAAAATAAACAGCATCGATGGTTTCCTATTCAGCAAAATGAAAGGGGAAAGGAGAAAAGTGGATTACATATTGGCTATTATGTTTTTAGAATTCAGCTATTAAAAAAGTTGAAGGCCACAGGCAAAATTCAGCCTGCATATATGTGGGATTTTTTTTAAACCATTAAAACATTATAAACAAAAAACTGTTAATACTATATAAAAATCTGAATTGCCAGAATCTCTTGAAAGAATGAAACCTCTGGCCACATTGGTCATCTATTCCTACATGGTAACAATTAACTAGATCTGACAAGTTGCTGCTTTTTTCAATTCACCACAGTTGCCATCATCCCCTAGTGCTTCGCATAATCTCCTCAGTTTATGATAAGTTGCTGTTCTCTATAGGTATTTGATTTTGTGACTTCTGCTTTACATGGATTCACTACCACATAGCCTCAGAGGCAAGCATTTAGGGAAGACCTGGAATTCCCTAAGGAACAAGAGAAGGGACTACAGCACCAGTATCCCAGTCACTCCACAGTTCTGGCTAACTCACTTAAAACAACAAAAAAGCCCTGCGTGGTGGCTCACGCCTGTAATCCAGCACTTTGGGAGGCTGAGGCAGGTGGATCATGAGGTCAGGAGATCAAGACCATCCTGGCTAACACGGTGAAACCCCGCCTCTACTAAAAATACAAAAAATTAGCTGGGCGTGGTGGCAGGCACCTGTAATCCCAGCTGCTAGGGAGGCTAAGGCAGGAGAATTTCTTGAACCCGGAGGTGGAGCTTGCAGTGAGCCGAGATAGCGCCACTGCACTCCAGCCTGGTGACAGAGCAAGACTCCGTCTCAAAAAAACAAAACAAAAAAAACAGTGAAAAGGCTGCTGGTGCTACTGTTGCTGCTCCTGCTCCCTGTTGGTCAGGTGTATGTTCATGCAGTTTGGTAACCATTCGAGTTTTAAGGTGTTTTTCTTGTCTCCTCATCTAGGTCAGGAAGATTTGCTAGCTTTCCAGTCCATTGAGAGTTCTTGACAAACATTTTAATGCATTTTGTCACATTGCGATATTTTTTCAAAAAAATTAAATAAGCCTTTTATTACAGACATTTTCATGTCTTAAAATTGCATCACAACATTTACTCGATTCGGTATTCATTCGATTATGAGAATGGTCATTTTTAACCAAGCATATAATCAGGCAAAACAAATTATAGCTGGTTCACTTAAAAGCATGTCCTCACATACCTATCAGAAATATTATACGCCTTATACTGTTATTGTACTATGTATAATGCATGAATAACTAACCTTATACATTTATACTATCTGTTCTTACTACAAATAATTTCCCCCCAACAAATATTTCTCGAAATATCTAAGCAAATGAATTAAACAGGTAAATGTAGCATCTGCTATTTTCCCTTCTTCTCTGGGTCCAGGACCTTGCTTATTGCGGTATTGTTACTTCATTAGCAATCTGGGAGTGAAAAGATTTAAATTCATGAGCTCCAGTGGCCACACAAAGTAGAGGTTAAACAATGTCTTGCTCATGATAGAATAGGTGGATTGAAAGATATCATACTTTTTTCCGGCCGGGAGCAGTGGCTCAAGCCTGTAATCTCAGCACTTTGGGAGGCCAAGGCAGGTGGATCACGAGGTCAGGAGATCGAGACCATCCTGGCTAACACGGCGAAAAACCCGATCTCTACTAAAAAATAGAAAAAATTAGCCGGGCGTGGTGGTGGGCGCCTGTAGTCCCAGCTACTCAGGAGGCTGAGGCAAGAGAATGGCGTGAACTCGGGAGGCGGAGCTTGCAGTGAGCCGAGATCGCGCCACTGCACTCCAGCCTGGGAGACAAAGCAAGACTACGTCTCAAAAAAAAAAAAAAAAGAAAAAAAGAAAAAAAAACAAAGAAAGAAAGATAGCATACTTTTTTTCAATGCTGATTTTTACAAGGTAGCCATTATTTCCCCCAATGCTCCTCCAAGTGGTCTTATGCTAAAATAGAAAAACGCTGCAGAGGAAGAAGAGTATAGAGATTGGAAACCACCCACACCCATACAAGTTACTGTCGACTTTTAGCAAGACTTTACTATTCCCTTGACTTCATCAACGGGGCTTTACTATTCCAGGAAACTCTGGCCCACAAAGATAAAAGCTGCAGATAACTTCACTGTTTATTTCAGAGACGTCTCCAAAATCCCACTTAATTTATTATCAGACTGCCCAACTTTTCAATAAATAGCATCAAATGACTGTTAACTCTCCGAGACTCTTGGAAATCCTACCCACCCATTTTTAATTAGTATGATTTTCACCCAATATTAACCCTTATACCATACCCCCAAATCTCATAAATACTCCGACTTTTTCTTCTCTTCTCCTTGATTTTATGAGCAATAAGCTTGGGTTTGCCTTTTTATCAGGTATTTTAATGGTATTGTTCAAGGAACCAGCATTAAAACTCCAACACACCAGACCCATCAACGACTTAGTTAATATTTTTACCAACAAGCTGTTTTCCAAGCTCGATTTCACCAAAGTTTCTTCCTCTATTTCCGTTTGTTTGGTTCTTTCCTGCCGTGATGGGAAGTTGTTTCAAATTGGATTCCAACTCTGAAGCTTCCTACGCCTGCCCACGTTTCTGGTCCATGATGGCTCTCATTTCCATTTTAGATAGCATTTTTATTTTCCTCAGCTTTAACTTCTACTGAAAAAAGTTGCTTAGTCA
This sequence comes from Pan paniscus, assembly GCF_029289425.2. Lineage (NCBI taxonomy): Eukaryota > Metazoa > Chordata > Mammalia > Primates > Hominidae > Pan > Pan paniscus. Next base: position 165,235,304 of record NC_073254.2, on the reverse strand, counting down.
CAGAGTAAACCTAATTTTGGCCTCATCCCACAGATACTTCAGCCACACATTACTCACTGTTTTCATTTCCAGAATGTAAATCACAAATACAAAGGAACGCTCATCTCTGGACCCTTAGCAGAATCCAGTGTTGTGATGCACAAGTCCAGCTTAGCAGGTTTATCCAAATTCAAATCCCTCTGAAGGGAGAAATCCAACCCACAGCAGTTCTTATGCAAATGTTAAATGCTTTAAATATTTTATTTTAAAGTTTCTTGTAAAAATTGTAGCTCATTAGTCCAACGTGTTTTTGAAAAAGTACAATATAGATCCCAGAGAGGTCTTGGGTTCAGCCTTGGGGAATAGTGAGGAACAAGCTCAACATATTTTCTTTACCATGGAGCTCAGTCTAATGATAAGCAGCCATGAAGCAAGCATTGTAAAAATAGTTGCTTGCATTGCAATTGTGCAAAGTTCTGTGGAGGGGAAATACAGAGGACTGCAAGAGTATGTCACAGGGAACATTGTGGAAGACAATGTGGTGATTCCTCAAGGATCTAGAACCAGAAATACTTTTGACCCAGCAACCCCATTCCTGGGTATATACTCAAAGGATTATAAGTGATTCAACTGTAAAGACACATGCACACGTATGTTTACTGCAGCACTATTCACAATAGCAAAGACTTGGAACCAACTTAAACGCCCATCAATGATAGAAGGGATAAAGAAATATGGCACATATACATCATGGAATATGATGCAGCCATAAAAAAGAATGAGTTCATGTCTATTGCAGGGGTGTGGATGAAGCTGGAAACCACCATTCTCAGCAAACAAACACAGGAACAGAAAACCAAACGCCCCATGTTCTCACTCATAAGTGGGAGTTGAACAATGAGAACACATGGACACAGGGAGGGGAACATCACAAACCGGGGTTGGGGGGTTGTGGGCAAGGGGAGGGAGAGCATTAGGACAAATACCTAATGCATGTGGGGCTTAAAACCTAGATGACGGATTGATAGGTGCAGCCAACCATCATGGCACATGTATACCCATGTAACAAACCTGCACATTCTGCAAATGTATCCCAGAACTTAAAGTAAAATTAAAAAAAAAAAAAAAAAAAAAAAAAAAAGAGCATGTAACAGGGGAACCTAGACAAAACTGGGAAGCTGGGGAAGCTTGTTCTACGAAAGTGATCTTTAACTGAGACTTAAAATTATTTCACCTTATTTGTCTCCACAAGGAGCTGTTGAATATTAATGACATTAACTAAAAGAACAAAACCTTTAAAAGGTAAACATTAGCTGTTTTGGTTTGGTTTGGTTTGCTCAAGATATGTGATATGATAAAAAATTTGCAGACTCTCTGAGAAAAAAGAGAAATTTGCCATGTTGTAAATTGACAGGTGAGGCTGATTATATGGGTTACTAAAGCTAAATGTGTCCAGTTATTACTGATGACTGCTTTTGGATTTTTATTTGCTTGTTTGCCAATATAGATATTTATATATACATGCAAGACATATTGTGGTAATACTCAAGTTTCAGTCCAAAGTTTTCTGTTCTTCGTCTGAAGTATTATAAAATTAAGTTTAGCAATCCTAAGCCAAAAGAACAAAGCTGGAGACATCACACTACCTGACTTCAAACTATACTACAAGGCTACAGTAACCGAAACAGCATAGTACTGGTACCAAAACAGAGATATAGATCAATGGAACAGAACAGAGCCCTCAGAAATAACGCCACATATCTACAACTATCTGATCTTTGACAAACCTGAGAAAAACAAGCAATGGGGAAAGGATTCCCTATTTAATAAATGGTGCTGGGAAAACTGGCTAGCCATATGTAGAAAGCTGAAACTGGATCCCTTCCTTACACCTTATACAAAAATCAATTCAAGATGGATTAAAGACTTAAACGTTAGACCTAAAACCAGAAAAACCCTAGAAGAAAACCTAGGCATTACCATTCAGGACATAGGCATGGGCAAGGACTTCATGTCCAAAACACCAAAAGCAATGGCAACAAAAGACAAAATTGACAAATGGGATCTAATTAAACTAAAGAGCTTCTGCACAGCAAAAGAAACTACCATCAGAGTGAACAGGCAACCTACAACATGGGAGAAAATTTTTGCAACCTACTCATCTGACAAAGGGCTAATATCCAGAATCTACAATGAACTCAAACAAATTTACAAGAAAAAAACAAACAACCCCATCAAAAAGTGGGCGAAGGACATGAACAGACACTTCTCAAAAGAAGACATTTATGCAGCCAAAAAACACATGAAAAAATGCTCATCATCACTGGCCATCAGAGAAATGCAAATCAAAACCACAATGAGATACCATCTCACAGCAGTTAGAATGGCAATCATTAAAAAGTCAGGAAACAACAGGTGCTAGAGAGGATGTGGAGAAATAGGAACACTTTTACACTGTTGGTGGGACTGTAAACTAGTTCAACCATTGTGGAAGTCAGTGTGGCGATTCCTCAGGGATCTAGAACTAGAAATACCATTTGACCCAGCCATCCCATTACTGGGTATATACCCAAAGGACTATAAATCATGCTGCTATAAAGACACGTGCACACGTATGTTTATTGCGGCATTATTCACAATAGCAAAGACTTGGAACCAAGCCAAATGTCCAACAATGATAGACTGGATTAAGAAAATGTGGCACATATACACCATGGAATACTATGCAGCCATAAAAAATGATGAGTTCATGTCCTTTGTAGGGACATGAATGATATTGGAAATCATCATTCTCAGTAAACTATCGCAAGAACAAAAAACCAAACACTGCATATTCTCACTCATAGGTGGGAATTGAACAATGAGATCACATGGACACAGGAAGGGGAATATCACACTCTGGGGACTGTTGTGGGGTGGGGGGATGGGGGAGGGATAGCATTGGGAGATATACCTAATGCTAGATGACGAGTTAGTGGGTGCAGCGCACCAGCATGGCACATGTATACATATGTAACTAACCTGCACAATGTGCACATGTACCCTAAAACTTAAAGTATAATAAAAAAAAATTAAAAAAAAAGAAAGTAAAATAAGACTTAGCAATTGCTTCTAATTTTTGTTTATCTGAAAAATAGTTTATTCAATTTTATTTATAATATTTTTACCTTTCATATACTGTTTTCCTTTTACTTAGATTGGAGAGAAAATGTCACAAGATGACAGGGCTCTAGAACTTCTTGGAGAGGTTAGACAGATTGTATTATATCTGTTTAGAAAGCATAAATGAGAATTCATGAATATAAATTAGTGTTTTATTTTTTCTAGTGTCACATAGAATAAATCAATTGCCTGACAAGTGACAGTGATATAAACAGTAAAACATTTCCTCATTTCTATGCAAAAATACAGACTTAATAAGATAAATAAAAGAAGTATTTGAAAATAAAAAGACAAATATTCTTTTATGTCTCTTAGAGATGCAGGTGAGGATGGGTAACAGAGGAGGAGGGTTTCATAACTGTGTGATTCCCAGCTTACTATGGAAATCCAGCAATGCTCCTATTCAAACCTGGCTTAGAGACAGTGGGTTTCACAAATATTTTGAAAGCCAAATTATTAAAATATTATTTTTGCTGAGTCAATCTTATAATTCCCACCCACATCAGGCAAGCAATATGACAGGAAAGAAGGAGGGAGGTAGGGAAGGAAGGAGGGAAGGAAGGAGGAAGGGAGGGAAGGAACAAAGAAGGGAGAGAGGGAGGAAGGAAGGGAGGGAGGGAAGGAAGGAAGGAAGGGAGGGAGGGAGGGGGAAGGAAGGAAGGAAGTAAGGAAGGGAGGGAGGGAGGGGGAAGGAAGGAAGGAAGGGAGGGAGGGAGGAAGGGAGGAAGGAAGGAAGGAACCCTGTCACCTTTGCTGCACAGACACACAGACTCAGTATTCTGTTGAACAAAGCAAGTTGCCCAAAATTTATGTTTCAGTGGAGTTGATTTCTAACAAAAATGAGGATATTACAAGGATATCCTGAAAAAACTGGGGAATAACTGGAAAGTCATTCTATGGACACTCAAAACCACACAAGCTGTAGATTTTTGGGGCCCTTGAAGGAGAATCTGGAAAGGAGGAAGACTGGGGGTTTTGTGCCTATATCACCTTATTTTTAATCACATTTGAATATTAGAAGTTTTCATGTTTTTAATTATTTCTCAACTCACCTCTTTCCTTTCCCCTGTCTTCTCTGTACAGCTACATCTTCTCTAGAGTCATCTCATTAAAAAGGAAGATAAAGGACACTAATTCCAGATTTAGCTACCTTTAATTAAAACTTTTCTGCAAAAGGGTCTCTTAATGGCCACAGAAGCATGCGGAACCCAGAGCCCTATATCTTAAAGTTGATCAAACTGATTCTCTATGAAGTTTCTCATCTTGGTACTATAATAAAATATTTTCTCTCAGGCCTTACAATGGAAGTGCTCTCTGCAGTCAGTAATATGTCTCTCTGTTTAACTGGCCTTTTTCTTTGTTTCTTTGGATTTCCAGTTTAGGAATAAAATAACCTGTTGACAAAGAGTCAAATTCTGTAAAACATTTCAAGAGATTTATTCTGAGCAAAATATGAGTGCTCACAGCTCGTGACACAGCCCTTAGGGGGTCGTGAGAACATGTGCCCACGGTAGTTGCGGTACAGCTTGGTTTTATGTATTTTAGGAAGGCATGAGACATCAGTCAAATACATTTAAGAATTACATTAGTTTGGTTTAGAAAGGCAGGACAACTCAAAGCAGGGGCTTCCAGGCTATTGGTCAATTTAAACATTTTGTGGTTGACAATTGGTTGAGGTTGTCTGAAGACCTGGGATCTATAGAAAGGAATATTCAGGTTAAAGATAAAGGCTTGTGGACACCAAGTTTTATTGTGCAGAGGAAGCTCTTAGGTAACAGGCTTTAGAGAGAGCAAGTTGTAAATTGTTTTTTATCGGACTTAAAAGGGTGCCTGGCTTTTAGCTGATTATCTCCTGGATCTGGGAAGGGAGGAAGGAGAACCAAGGGGGAAGGGGATTCTCTATAGAATGTGGATTTTTCTAAGAGATGTTACAGGGCAATTTTAAAGTATGGCAAGGAAATATATTTTGGAGTTAAATATTTTTTTTCCTTGTCTCATAATGTTATGCCAGAGTCAGACTGAAAAGTAAGCCACAATATACAGGGCGAAATAAAACCCATCTGATGAGAATTTATAGTTTGTAGGGCATGACTCCCTAGACCCCTTAGGTAGGAATTTGGGTAAGATAAAAAATCAGAGCTTAGTCCTCAATTTCCCAATCAGATACATTACCTCAACTTTAACATCTTCTATTTTTAAAGTTTGAATAACATTTTGCACATGAATGCTAATGAAGCTTTTTTTTTTAAGAAAACACTAAATTGAACTCTGAGAAATTAAAAGAAACAATTTCAAAATGCCAAGATAATTCCTTTATCTCTTAACTGCTGCAATAGTTTAAAATGAGAGCCAAACAATTTTATCAAGGGACAAGGTTTTCATCAGAAAAGGCTAGGTCCTCAACCCTGTCCAGGATCTCAGCCAGCTTCTGGGAAACGTGACTGAATATGTTTCAAACATTCTCACCTTTGTCAGATTTCCCATAGTTCTTGAGGTGTGCTTGCAGCTACAAAGATAGATATGTCATTTTACAACGACACGTAAATGATGGTAAGCTTAACTCATTGCCCTGGAGCTGTATGGTTAGACCCCCATTTCAAAGTTCATTGCCTTTTTTTTTCTTTTCTTCTTAAGATTCTACAAAGATCTTATCATAACAAATGAATTAAGTTCGATATTTGCCTCTAATAAATTAGTTATTGTTCTGTCACAGAATATAAAGGAATAGAGTAAATCCATGCTTCTGAACCAGTAGCCACAGACACATGTTGCTATTTAAATTTGAATGTATGTGAAATAAAATTAAATTAAGTTAAAAATTCAGCTCCTCAGCCACACTGGCTACATTTCAAGTGCTCAATAACCATATGTGACTAGTGGCTTTTGAATTGGCCAGTACAGAAATAGAACATCCCCATCTTTGAAAAAAGTTACATTGGACAGTGCTGCACTAAATGATTAAAGAAATTAGGAAATTAATTAGTGTCTTAACTGGGCTAAGATTCTTTTCCATAGTTGTTGGATTTTTTGTTTTTGTTTTTTGAGGCAGGGTCTCACTCTGATGGCCAGGCTGGAGTACAGTGGTGCTACCTTGGCTCACTACAATCTCTGCCTCCAGGGCTCAACTGATCCTCCCATCTCTGCCTCCCAAGTAGCTGGGACTACAGGCATGCACTACCATGCTCAGCTAATTTTTGTATTGTTTTTAGAGGCATGGTTTCACCATGTTGCCCAGCTGGTCTCAAACTCTTGAGCTCAAACAAATCACCTGTCTGCCCCCCAAAGTGCTGGGATTACAGATGTGAGCTGCCATACTTGGCCTCAATGTATTTTTTAACTTTTCACTTCCTTTAGAATAAAGGCATGCTCTTGCAACCATATAGCTAGACTAGTGTCCAACTTGAGAGTTTAATTCAGTGTCCATTAAGGAGTTTATCAGGCTACATGAGCAGACATAGAAAGATGTCGTTCAAAGAAGGACCAGTTGAATCAGGCTGTTGATCTGGAAGATGCAGGAAATCAGGTGATCAGTGGTCTTTTTCTGAAGCTGAAACCATGGAACAAGTCAGAGGACAGATCGTTAGTGTTGGATGTAGATCACAATGGAAGTTAAAGGCAAAATGTAGATGCTGGCAAAGGAGCACAGAAGGATTCACAGATAACAGTTAGAGCTCAGTGTCAGAGAGTAGTGATTACTGACAAATGAGGGCAAGTTGTACAGTCCAGACCATGTCAGCAGACCCCATCTTCCTTTGAAATAGACACTAGAATTTCTAGGTCAACTACTCCTTGGATCAAAGGGTCATGGTCATGCCAAGCTGAGAATAGACTGAACTAAGTACAATTAAAAAAAAAAATCTAATATCTGTGAAAAGATGGCCCTTCTGGACCTTTGCACTTGAACTCTCTTCTAGTTTGTTCCCACCCTGTCCTCACAGACTCTTCTAATCACTAGTTGCTGTGTTCAATATGCTAATTTGTACCTGAAAAAAAACCCTAGCTCTCTCAATTGTTTATTGTAATGAGACTATACAGACACATACATATACATACACACACACACACAGATACATTTATATATATATATATATATATATATATATATATATATATATATATGGCATTGGTTCAGGGCTATTGTGCTATTGCTCTTTTCTCAGAAATGTTGCATTTTGCCCTTGGATGCTGAGTTAAATAAAAGTAGAGGTCATCTCGTTGACTGTTTCTATGGCTTTGTTAAAAAATAAACTTAGCCACATTAAAATTTTAAAGTTTGTTTGAGCAGTGATTCATGAATTGGGCAGCTCCAGACAGCAAGTGGTTGGGCTCCTTCAGGGGGTTGTGAGGAAAAACTTTTATACTGTATTCCCAGAAGAAACAGAAATATATATTGAGTTTGTTAAAGTGGAAAGTTGCTAATTAACAAAGAAAATATATTGGATTGGTTAAAGTGGAAAGTTGCTACTTAGAGGTTAGTTTGGTGGTTTCTGAGCTTAAGTGCTGTTTTACTGTTTACATTGAGCTGGGCTTTCGTTTGCTTATGTAGGAATTCAAAGCAGTGGAGCCATATCAGCCTAATGACCTCCCAATTAATTCTTTTTAACAGTTCCCATTGGTTTGTTGATGAGGCATCTATTTAAAAAAAAAGTATTTACTCTTTAAGAGAATAATAATTTTTGTCCTTGTGAGTTTTTCAGAAATATAGATCAACTTGAATTCCCCAAATTCCAAATAGAGATCTCAATCTTCTCAACTACTCACAACTTTTTTAAAAAGCTTTTTTAAATAGCCAGACATTTTACTATATGTTTCTATGAACACTTGATGAAACAGAAGAGAAGCATCCAAGATTTAAAAGAAAAGGAAATGGTCAAATTCAGGTAGGACCATTCTAAGCATAAGAGGCCTGGAGTGATCCACTCAGTAATGCCCCCACACCAAAGCTATTTTTGTGTAGACTCCAAAGATCTTGCTTTATTCTGATTTTTCTGGACAACTTCTACATTTTTATCAGTATTTTCCTCTGTAGTTCTTCGCCACTCTCCTCAAATTTGATGGCAGGGATCAATTATTTGCTAAGCTAATCCAATTGTTTTGCATTTTTATTTCCAGGAGTAATTTTGAAACTATTTCCATCTTTCCTATTTAGCCTTCCTTCTCTTTCTGTGACCTCATAGGTCACAGGATAGACTGTTATTGGTTGAGTTTATGTGTTGAATTGTGATGTTTCCTAAAATTAAGCCCAGTACTTGTGAGTGTGGCCTTATTTGGAAATAGAGTCTTTAAAGGTATAACCAAATAAAGATAAGGTCATACTGGGTTAGTGCTTTGGTCTGAATTATGTGTCTCTTCAAAATTCGTATGTTGAAATCTTAATCTCTAAGTGATGGTATTAGGAGGTGGGTTTTCGTAGAGCTGATTTAAGTCATGAGGGCAGAGCCCTTATGAATAGGATTAGTGCTCTTATAGAATAGACCTAAGATAACTCATTCACCCTTCCCAGAATGTGAGAACACAGCAAGAAGTCACCATCTATGAATCAGCAATGAGCCCTCACCAGACACTGAATCTGCTGGCACCTTGCTCTTGGACTCCCCAGTTCTGAAGAACTGGGAGAAATAAATTTCTATTGTTTATAAACTACCCAGCCTCTGGTGTTTTGGTTTTGCAGCATGAATGGACTAAGTCAATTGAGTGGGTGCCAATCCAATGACTGGTATGCTTATAAAAGGAGAGAAATTTTGATATAGACACACACACACACACACACACAAGAGGACACCAAAAAGAAGAGAATAAGCAGACATGACCCTTGGACTAACTTAAGCTAATAAAGCATCCCTAGGGTTGCCGTTGTTATCACAAGAGAAAGATCTCAGACATAGAAAAGAAATACTCTTACAACATGTAGGATGATGAAGGCAGAGATTGGAGTGGTGCATTTACAAGCTAAGAAGCACCAAGTATTGTGAGCAACCATAAGAAGCTAGGAAGAAGTGTATTAGTTCATTTTTACACTGCTGATAAAGACATACCTGAGACTGCATAATTTATAAAGAAAAAGAGGCTTAATGGACTCACAGTTCCACGTGTCTGGGGAGGTCTCACAATCATGGTGGAAGCTGAAAGGCACATCTTACATGGAGGCAGGCAAGAGAGAGAATGAGAAAAAAAGTGAAAGTTGTTTCCCCCTATAAAACCATCAGATCTTGCGAGACTTATTCACTACCATGAGAACAGTATGGGGGAAACCAACCCAATGATTCAATTATCTCCCACTGAGTCACTCCCACGACAGGTGGGAATTATGGGGGCCACAATTCAAGATGAGATTTGGGTGGGGACACAGCCAAACAATATCAAGAGGCAAGGAAGGATCCTTGCCTAGAGCCTTCATGGAGAACATAGCCCTGACCACACCATGACTTGAGGCTTCTAGCCCCCAGAACTGTGAGACAATAAATTCCTATTGCTCTAAGCCATCTGATTTGTGATAATTACAGGAGCCTTGGGAAACAAATACACCCAAGTACATGTTACACTTCATTCCCATTTTTGGAAGTGCGTCAGCAGAGAATACATCTTAAAAGGGACCCAGGGATTGCACCATTTTACTGGAGTACCAGGTCAGTGTTGAGGTACACGCTCCATTTAAGGCAGTCTACTTTGCAATAGACAACATAGATGTTAGGTTGGCAGGACTAGCTGAATTTTAGTGATCCCATATGGCAGCAATATCGTGACAAACGTAACAGTAAACAGGCCTTATCCTTGGACTATCTTGGGCTAAAAAAGCATCCCTGGAATTGCTGCGATTATCACAAGACAAAGATCTCAGACAGAGAAAAGAAATACTCTAGCAACAGGTAGAATGGGAGTTTAACATCATCTGATGTAAACAAAAAAAGAGAATATGAAGTTATTTGGTATCCCAGCCTAGTAAAGCAAGAAGTATTGGCTGCAGGAACAAATTCTCTCCTAACTAATGTGCTGCAAGCCTGGGGTGTTAAGCCCACCCCAGGGACATGGGGAGAGGATGTGGACTTTACTTTTCTTTAGGATCAAAAGGAGTAGGAACAGAGCTAGAGGCCATTATCCTAGGTGAATTAACACAGGAGTAGAAAACCAAATCCTGCATGTTCTCTCTTATGAGGAGCTAAACATTGAATACACATGGACACAAAGAAGTGAAGAACAGACATGGAGAACTACTTGAGGGCAGAGGGTGGGAGGAGGGAGAGGATGGAAAAACTACCCATCGAGTACGATGCTTGTTACCTAGGTAATGAAATAATCTGTACAACAAACACTGACAAAATGCTATTTGCCTACGGAACGAACCTGCCCATTTACCCCCGAACCTAAAATAAAAGTTGAGGGAAAAAAGGAGTAAGAACAAAAAGCCAATATAAAGATGCTGTTTTAACTTAAGCTAACAGTCATATTTCACTTTCTCTACATGTAATTTTTATGAGGAAGTATATAATTAATATATTCAAATCATTCCATAATAGCTGTATCAAAACAGTTGTTCTCTGGTAGCTACAACCCTGACCTAGATGCCCGCATCACCATCTGTCACTCAGGACTGGGCCCCTAGAATGCAGGTACTTGGGACATTAGGAGGCCTTCCAAGTGAGCAACATGACTCTGGAGATACTCCTGGGAATTCAAAAAGGAATGTTATCCTATGGGCATCAAACTAGACCTCCCCATCTACCCCACCTTCATAGTCAGAACCAGCCTCTGTGGTCTTCCATTAAGGTCCTTGGTTTTCTGCGACATTCTAGTTCTCCGCAGGATTGGAGACCAGCCCCGAGGGCTCAGTTAGCAGGCTTGTGGGGCTGAGGCACTTGGGCCTTTCTTCTTCCTGCTTATCTCTATGAGAACTCTTCTCACAGTTCCCTGCATTGGCTTGCGCCATCTTTCATTGTTAAGAACAAGGCAGGCTCTACTAACCCTGAAAAGAACTCTTCACAAAGGGAGTGGAAGCTATGCAACAGCCTCACTCCCAGGGCTGTGACACCTGAGTAGGAATTCCAGGTTGCCACACATTCAGAGACTTGGACTCCTGGTCCCTTCCCATGAGTGAGGAAGGAAGCAAGCAGCTTTGCTGTCTTAATCAGATCCATACCCTGCCACCCAACATTCTGCCTCAGCCCACAGTCTGGTCCTGTTTCGCTTGTTTCTTCCCTAGAGGTTCTCCCATAATATAGCACAGCAGGGGGTCCACCATTAGTAAAAATGACAGGGATCTATTCTATATGTGGAAATTATTGTTTAAATTAAACTATGTGTTTTGAAGGTATTTGATTAATGCTGATATTTCTCTATTGTTTTAGGAGTTGAAGAAAAGTGTTCATGATTAAGCATGCAAAGCCACCAATGAAATCTTGTACCTCCAAATAGCTAACAGTTTCTTTTATTTAATGCGCTGAGATCTTAAAAAAAAAAAATCTGCAATGTTTTTGGCCAGAAAATTACTCATTCAAACTAAAGTGACAACAAGAATTGCTTTTGCCCTGGAAATATTATTGCCATACTGAGGGATGATATTTGATATTTCATGTGCCACTCATATGCTTGAGTAGTTTTTAGAATATAAAAATATTCATCTTTCCTATTGTGATGTTACATCAACTTGCTCTACACAAGTCTCCCAATTCCAAGGTATAGTAATGTAAAACTACATGGAGATTATTTGAGACATCTGAAACCTCCAAAAATATCTCTACTACAATTCAAAACTCTTCTACGAGATTCTTCTACAAAGCTTCTATAAAATTTCAGCTGCCTATCCAATGCATTATATTTTACTTTTATTCTAGACTACTGGCTATTTTACATATTCTTCACCTTCTTTTTCCTAGGCTTCAATATCTGGATACTATTTCAGGTATAAAATATTTTTGTTGCTAATGTGGTCAAATAAGATAACTTTTTCTTTAAAAAAATACACCTGGCCATCATCATAATAGGGTAAACTTTCCTGTTACACAATGACAGAATATTTCTGGCAGAAGTTCTGGTTAAATTAATCACTATTTTCTGCACAACAAAATCAGAAGTGATATTTCTGAATCCCTCTCAATTGCACTTCCAAGAACTTGACCCCATACTTCTTGTAAGCAATGTTCAGAGCACAGGGTATGACTACTGTTATGTAAAGGCGGACCTTAGTATCAAAGTAGAAGGTTAAGGAGTCATCCTCAGAAACTGAACCTAACAAACAGCAAGATAAAATGGATGCTGGTTTCCTGTGGAATTCTTTCTAGAAAGGATCCTGTTCTAATAGATATTTTCTTTTAAAAGTATTGCTGATGAGAATAGGATGTCTTCCAAAATCCATATGCTAAGACTTTTATACAATAAATACAAAGAAAGCTAAGCTTAACTATTTGATACGTGACTGCCATTAGATAAAGTTGGAGTAATAGGTTCTTTTGCTAGAATGTTGAAAAGAACTAAGTTGGTTAAGTGAATACTAGTAAGTATTTACTGAACATCAGCCAAAAAAAAAAAAAAAAAAGAAAATTCTGAATTGTTGAAGCACCAGTATTCTGATCACTAGCATCTCTTTTTACTATCTTTTCTGACAACATAAGAATATCTCTTAGGAAGAAATGGTCCTCAAAACAACCACCTTATGTTCCCTTCAGAGAAATGAGACATTAGCAGAGGGCATGAATATCAGCAAAGGACATTATAATTGATTTGCTTGAGAAAAGAAGTGTAATATGTGGGATTTGTGCCCAAAAGCAAATGGGAAAGATAAGTAAAGAAGAGTGAGAAAGGGAAGATGAAGAGAGGAGTAACGAAATCTCCAGGGATGGGATGGTCTAGATCTTCATTACACATGTTTTTCCCAGTGCTATTATGTGACCCTCTTCTCTCACTCATTTCCAAAAATCATTAATAAAGTCTACCAGGGCATTAACACTTCGTTTGAGAGTGTGTGTTTGTATGGGTAGGTGGGTGCTAAACTTGAAGAAGAGGATGAATTCCATACCTTGGTCATTGTGGTTCATAATCCAGGTTGCCAATGTGAACAAGAAAGAAAGAGAGAGGAAGAAAAGAAAGAAGGAAGGAGGGAGAGAGGGAGGGAGGGAGGGAAACAGGAAAGGAAAGGAAAGAAATACATTTAAAATAAAGTATCTATTAGATTAAGATTCTTTCTAGAAAGAACTCCACAGGAGACCAGCATTCATTTTATCTGGCCGTTGTTAGGTTCAGTTTCTGAAAATGGCTCTTTAACCTTCCGCTTTGATACCAAGGGCAGCCTTTACATAAAGTAGTCATACCCTGTGCTCTGAATGTTGCTTACAAGAGGAATTTATTTAGTCAAGTTATTTGGAAGTGCAATTGAGAGGAGAGAGTAGGCAAAAGGAAGGGAGAAGAAGGCAAAGGGGAAGGGTGGGAGAGGGGAGGGGAGGAGGGGAGAGGAGAAGGAAAAGGGACAAGGGAAAGGGAAATAAAAAAAGGAGAAGGAAAATAAAGGAGAGGAAAGGAGAAAGAGGAAAGGAGAGAAAGGAATTCAGAGAAATCTTGGGGTGTGACTTCCATAGGCTGAGAAACTGTGACAGGGTCCTGGGCTAATGTTATTTAGATCTCAAAATACAGGTGGCCCCAGCAGATACCTCACTGGCCTTAGGAAGAGATGCTCTTTGTGAGGTTCAGTTACTTTCCTAAACTTTTCTAGAATCTCATTATTATTATTTTAACGTCTCTTGCCGCGATGCTGACAGACGCTGCCTTGCCTCCCTGTCTTCATCTTTGACAGTTGCCCAAAGTTAGCCACATTGATGAGGAGGAAGGGTAACAACTTTGTTTCCATCACACAGCGGGAATAGGAATTCAATGTCAGAACTTGGAACAGAAGCACCAGGGACTACCCTTCCCTAATAAGGGATGGCTCAGTGCACAGAGCTCCTTCTGAAAGTACCCTGGCTCCTCGGTTCCATGTTGCCACTCCTCCTCTGTCACTGGAACCAGACTCTGAACCCAACGCCATTTTATCACAGCCATGGTTTAATGTCTTGAGAGTTCCATTTTGTGAGGTAAAGGAAACTACATTCTAGGATTTTCTACAATGAAAGCCCTTCTGATACTGCAATGATCCAACCACCAAATTGAGACCCCTGGTAATGCCCTAGCCTGATGAGTACCTAGACAGCTACTTCTCTGGGGCCCTGCTTCCTGGGGCACGCAGCTATAATTGCTGGAGTCAGCCTTAGCAGCCTGTGATGTTTTCCCCAGCCAGTATCCCTTGCCCTTGAGCTGAGTATTCCAGAGTCAAACTAACCTGATGACATAATATTATCTTCATTTCTCATGGAAAATTCCAGGTTAGAGCTGTTAAGAAGTTGCTCAAGGTTATCTACCTAAATGAAGTTCTCAGAAACTCTTTTGTCTAAATCTAGACCATATGTTCTCTCCACGTTGCCACCCAGCCTTCCATTATTTATATTCTGAACTATTCCACAAAGAATTTGAGGCTTTAAAAATTAATAACTGAATTCTAAATTATAAGTAATCCTCCTGTGCATTTGGATAACATAAATAAATTCCACTGAGATTTATCCTCGTAAGAAGCTGGTCCTCAGTATTACAGATCCAGAAACTAGACCAATGGTGAATTCACCAAAATGCCAGCCCTCTCCATAAGGCTACCTGAAACAACCCTGTGGTCTTTCCCAAGTATGGGAACTACCGAGGAAACAGCTGGGCCTTCACAGGTGTCACCGCAGATACTGGGGGTGATGCCACATATAAGACTGTTTAGCATTGAGACTTGAGATCCAGTTGCAATTATCCTCAGCTCTTGACAAGTCACCTTAACAGCAAATTGAGTTTAACGATCAAACCTTATCTTTAAGCTCAGAACAGCTGCACCGGGATGAGTTGAATGAGTCAGTCCTCCCAACACATTCTCATCTTAACCTGCCTTATTGCAGCACTACCCAGCTGCTAGCACTGAGATACCGCCATAACTCTCCTCATATTTTTTTGGCTGGATCTTGATTTTTGGGAGCCCAGTGGGTATTTTATGCCCAGTTTCCTATTTTCAAAGTGATTATTGCTGGGTTCTCATTAAAGAAAATTTTGAAATGTTCTTCCTTTTTGGTGGGCCCATTTTATTGGTTTTCTACCCTGAGAATGGCCTTTGGCAGCCTGGCTCCTGACATTATGCTTTAGCTGATTTAGCATCCCAAGCCAATATGTCAATTCCACTAAAAAGAAGGGATATTTTTTCCAAAATGGCAAAGGGTTTCTTTACTCAGCCTGTTCTGTAGTGTCCCAGTGGTTGCGAACTCTGGATTTACAAATGAGTGAAAATGCCAGCACCAGCATTTACCAACTGTGTGGTCTTGGGCGAATTCCTTAATCTGTCTAAACCTAATTCCTTGATCTGTCTACACCTAATTCCTTAATTCATTCTAAACCTCAGACTTATTCAACCCTGTGATGATTAAGAAAATGTATATAAAGGCACTTAGAATACCCTCCTATACATAATTAAGTGTCCAGAAAATACTATATTTATTAAAATTATTCATTCATTCATTACATAAAAAGTGAGAAAATGTGAATTACTTCTTGTAAGGTAGAGTAGAGAAAACCATTTGTGTATCCAAGATATTTACATGAGTTCATGGATTAGGGTTCCTCTTAGCTTTAAGAGGTCTGTCTTCAACTTTTTCTCTATATGAATAATATATTTAGCAGGCAACTGACAGAGTAATCTCTCTAAAACTGAGCACTAATCTGGTTGCACACCGTTTAAAAGACATCAATGAATCATCATTGTCAAATAATTTAAACACATACTCTTTGTCTTGACACCCCCAACCTACCCCTACTTGAGACATTAACTATAGAGTCCATAATTGGTACTCATTAAGTCTCACTTTGCCTTCTTTTCCTTGAATATTATTGCCCAACTCAGCAATAACTCCCTCTACACTCCTCTGTGTAAGGACATTTCAGTGTTTCCTGAACACAACTAGCATTTCCCAGTTCCCTCTATTTCTCATCCTATCATCCTATCAGTCAAAACCCTGCTTTTCCTCCAAGCGCAGGTCAAATGTAAACTTGTTTATAAATCTTTGCCTGTAAATTCCTATTTGAGGGAGCTCTGCGTGTGTGTGTGTGTGTGTGTGTGTGTGTTTAGAATAACTTTATATTCTTGTATATTTTACTACAGTCCCAGAACAATCCGAACATTCCATACCACTTTGGAAATGCTAGAAAATTCATATGCCACCTGTGAAAATGATGCTGGGAGGATGATCTATTAGGAATCTAACACCCTTCCAACCTTAGGACTTAGGCTTGGAGGTGTGAAAGAAAGAGCGTAGGCTTCAAGGTTCAGCAGACCTGGGTTTGAATCTTATCTCTAGTATTTAATAATTATTTGGCCATGGACAATTAGTGAATGTCTATGAGAATTAATCTGCTCTAATAGGATCATTAATATCCACTTTCGAGGTTTTGTTCTGCAGATTCTAAATAATATAAATGAATTTCGGTGCCTAGTAAAAAGTGTAAGATAAGTAAATGGCAAATTTTATCATTGTTTAGTCAACTGGCAAAAGTATTGACTCTGGTGGGTGAATTATTCAAGCCTAGTCCTTACTTAAGCCTGTTAAACTGCTCAAGAAGTCCATTGAATTTTCCTAAGATTTAGATGCCATGTTTCAGTCAGGGAATTCAGTTCAGTTATGCCTGCGTATCCAACCCAAAATGGTACCTTGCTTTGAGAAGCCCAGTCAGATTCTTCCAGAGGAATATGAATTCCTTTCATACATATAATAAACCACGAAGGGAATTGCTTTAACTCAGTGCCATATCCACATTTCCTTTTGAGAGAACAGAACTTAATAAAAGATGAACTGATCCTAGGTCTTATAATTTAAGTATCAATTGTAATTGAAAACGACTCATTTTGTAACTGAAAAATGTGAAGTGAAAGCATTAATGTGTGTATTTTGTCCAACATCTCAAACCTGTTTAATGACAGAACTAGATCTAGAAAACAGGTCTTCTAACCCCTAACACAGCATAACCCACATGAGACACATGAAAGGGCCCAGCATATCACTAGCATCCATTGTAAGTATTTTTTTTTTCTTTTCACCTATTCCAAGCTAAACCTCTACTAATTACAACGCCTCCAAACTTATTTCATTTGGCAAGTTTTTTGGGGGAGATCTAAAATGACGGTGATAAAGTGCTTTTTCCCATGCTGAAGTTATGTGCTGTTCATGCAATGGAACCAAGTTGGCTAATGATTGCAAATTGTTATTTTTTTTTAGACGGAGTCTAGCTCTGTTGCCCAGGCTGGAGTGCAGTGGTGTCATCTCGGCTTGGCTCAGCTCACTGCAACCTCCACCTCCTGGGTTCAAGCAATTCTGTCTCGGCCTCCCGTGTGTAGCTGGGACTACAGGTGCACACCACCACACCTGGCTAATTTTTGTAGTTTTAGTAGAGATGGGGTTTCTCCATATTGGTCAGGCTGATCTCAAAGGAAATCTCTTCCTAGTGGGTAAGAAACAGGCATTCCTTCCTTTAGTGTAGAGAAAATTGAAGTACAAGGATAAAAGCTATGTCTAAAACATATCAAAACCTTTTAAACTTGCATCTGGATGTTTTTGACATCATGTAGAGTCGATCAAAGTAAAATTCTGCAAGTCTTAGAAAATCAAAGTAGATGAATAATGAAAAAGATCCAGAACTGCTGGGCCTCTTTTTTCATCACTTCATTAATTCAGCAGCAATGCTTCTGTATTCCTAATTGTTTCTAAGTATATCTATAGTTTTTTCTCAAAAATCACAGTTGCTTTGGAAAATGTTTATCATTTTTAAAGTCAATAGACTGCTTCACAATTAACAAATTAAATTTATTCTTTTTTTCAGACAAAGTGGGCAATTATGTTAGATTACAATTTCCTCATTGATGAACATTCCAGGATGCCATTTACCAGTACCCACATGCTTGTAAAAAAAAAAAGGTAATATTAGATCATTGGTGTTTGTGCAGTTTTTGATGAATTAGCATTTTAACTAGACATAATTCAGACTCGTATTTTAAAGCCTTCGTAGGGGTAATCCACATGTTTCTCAAAAACAAGGAAACCCTCTTCTTTAATATTTCTTAGGTCAAGATTAGGTGAGTCTGGGCAAATACAGTCTGCACACTAGAGAGGCCTCAGCCATTCTATCACAGACAACCACTGCTGCACTCTTTCTTCGAAGTTTACACCAACAAAAAGCAGAGATTGCTGTAGAAATTATAGGATTATTCTCAAGGTCTGTGAAGATCCAAAACCTAACTAGGTTAAAACTTTGTATGCAGATCTGATGTCTTCAATAGGAGTCAGCCCATCAGCAAAAGCCCTCCATTGATTGCTCAGCAAAAGCCCTCCATTGATTGCAGGGAGGAGAGCATGTGGCAGACACTCTCTTGCCTACTAAATACCCATTTTCCTTTATTGCTTACAATCAGAACCCCGATTGTTGCTGTAATATCAATGTTTCCAGATTAAAAACCAAAATCTCAGCCCACCTTGCAGGTGGGCATAGACAGTGACAACCTTGTAGCTAAAGATATGTAAGTGGAAGTCATGAAGTGTGACTTCTCAGAAAGTTAATTGAAAGCAGAATGACAAACGCCTTTGGCCCTTTGTTCTTTCCATTACTCTTGCATGGAACACTGATGTGATGCTAGAGATGAAGCAGCCATTTTTCAACCTTGAGGAGATATGATTATGAACAATCTAATCGCAAGCTGAGTGGAAAGGTAGAAAAAGCCAGGCGCTCTGGGACATCAAGGGGCCACTTCACCAGTTCTCAACTTTCTATCTCATGCATTTGTTATTCTAGAAGACGAACAAAAACAAAAACAACTTTACAGGCTCTAGCTGGATACATCACAATAAATTGCATTTTCTGTTTTATGCCTTGGACTTAACTATTTTTCTCTTGAATGGGAACTTTATTTATCCTGTGGAGAAGAATATTGAAAAATAACATGGCTTCTTCATGGTGAAGTCATTTTATGACAGGAATAGAAATCTTAATTTATTGGCAGCACAGAGATTCCTATATTGATCATGCCTACCCTGGAAATGTCCACAACCCAGATTAAAATAAGAATTGTTTACTAACATCAGATCCAGCAACAGAACTGATTAAGTCAGCAACTATTTTACTGCATCTATCAAAATGCTTTATATTTTAGACTGTTAACATGGCAAATAGCATTGATTGATTTTTCCAGTGTTAAATCAACCCTGTATTGCTGGTAAATTTCACATGGTTCTGATTCATCCTTCTTTTAGTATATAGTTGTATTTGATTTGTGAAAGTTTTTAAAAATTTTTGTATCTATCTTTATGAGAAATATTGATAAGTATTTCTCTCTCTTTTTGTATTGTCTTCAGTTTTGGTAGCAGGGTAATACTGGCCTCATGGAGTGATTTGGAGTCTTCTATTTTCAGGAGGGGTTAGTGCAGAATTAATATTATTTCTCCCTTAAATGTTTGTTAGAAATAACTAGTGACATTTTCCTGGCCTGGAGCAAGCTTTTGTAATTTGTATTTTACAAGAAACTTGTCTATTTCAGGTAAGTAACAAATATATTTCCACAAAGTTGTTCATTTTATTTTCTTATCATCCTTCTAATGTTTGCACAATCTGTTGTGATGTCCTTTTAATCAGTCCTGTTATTGGTAGCCTAAATCTCTTTTATCTTCATCAGTCTTCCTATAGCTTTATAAATGTTTTTGAACTTACAAATAACTAATTTTGGGTTTATTGATATTCTATATTCTTTTTGTTTTCTACATCATTGATTATTCCTCAGATTTATTAATTCCTTCTTTTGGTTTTGGGGATTAATTTGTTCTTCTTTTCTTAAGGTAGACACTTTTACTATTGAATTAAGCCTTTATTAATAAAGTATTTATTGCTATAAATTTTCCTCTAACCATGGCTTCAGCTGCATCTCACAAATTTTGTTATGTAGTGTTTTCATTTACTTCAAAATATTTTTCATCTTACTATATAAATTTTTTCTTTGACCCATGCTTTATTAAAAAATGTTTTATTTAATTAGCAAATATCTGGAGATTTTCCAAGTATGTTTCTGATGTCTATTTTCCATTTAATTCTGTTGTGATGAGAGAACATACTTCTTGAGATTTCAATCCTTTCAAACTTCTTCCATCTTATTTTGGGCCCCCCAAAAATGTGCATTGTTGTTTGGGTGAAGTGTTCCGTAAATGTCCATTAGATTAAATAGGTTGATTGTGTAGTTCAAGTCTAATGCATTCTTACTGGGTTTTTTTGTATGTGTCTTCCTCTTCTATTAGTTATTGAAATGGCATATTAAAATTTCCAAACATAATTGTATATTTGTCTCTCTTTTTTTGTTCTGTCTGTTTTTGCTTCAAGTACTTTGAAGCTCTCCTTTTAAGTGAATACACATTTGAGATTGTTATGTCTTGATAATTTAACACCTTTTTAATAAGAAATGCCCCTTGTTATCCCTGGTAATATTCCTTGCTTTGAAATGTATTTAATTTTATATAGTCTTCTATTGATTAATATTTTATGGTACATAATTTTTCATCTTTTTTTCTATTAAACTACCTGCTTCTTATATTTAAACTGCATTTTTTAACTTTTATTTTTACATTTAAGTGTACATGTGCAACATTGTTACACAGGTAAACTGTATGTCATGGGGGTTTGGTGCACAGATTATTTAGTCACCCAGGTAATAAGCATAGTACCCAACAGTATTTTTTAAATCCTCTCCCTCCTCCCCACCTCCACCCTCAAGTAAGCCCTGGTGTCCGGTGTTCCGCTCTCTGTGTCCATGTGTTCTTGTTGTTTAGCTTCCACCTGTAAGTGAGAACATGTGCTATTTGGTTTTCTGTTCCTGCATTAGTTTGCTTAGGATAATGGTCTTCAGCTCCATCCATGTTGCTGCAAAAGACATGATCTCCTTCTTTTTTTATGGCTGTATAGTATTATATGATGTATATGTACCATATTTTCTTTTTCCAGTCTACTGTTGAAGGGCATTTAGGGTGATTCCACATCTTTGCTATTGCAAATAGTGTTTCAATAAAGATACATGTGTATGTGTTTTTATGGTAGAATAAACTATATTCCTTTGGATATATACCCAATAATGAGATTCCTGCGTTGAATGGTAATTCTGTTTTAAGGTCTTTGAGAAATCATTATCCTGCTTTCCACAGCGGCTAAACTAATTTACATGTCTACCAGCAGTGTATAAGTGTTCCCTTTTCTCTGCAATCTTATCAGCATGAGTTAATTTTTGACTTCTTAATAATGGCCGTTCTGACTGGTGTGAGATGATACCTCATTGTGGTTTTCATTTGTTTTTCTCTATTGATTAGTAATGTTGAGCATTTAGTTAATATGCTTTTTGGCCACATGCATAGCTTCTTTTGAAAAATGCCTGATCGTGTCCTTTGTCCACTTTTTGGTGGGGTTTAAAAAATAATTTTTAAGGCCATATGTATTAGTTCACCTTCACACTGCTATAACTAACTACCTGGCCAGGCGTGGTGGTTCACACCTATAATCCCAGCACTTTGGGAGGCCAAGGTAGGTGGATCACCTGAGGTCAGGAGTTCAAGACCATCCTGGCCAACATGGTGAAACTCTGTCTCTACTAAAAATACAAAAATTAGCCAGGCATGGTGGCAGGCACCTGTAATCCCAGCTACTTGGGAAGCTGAGGCAGGAGAATCACTTGAACCCGGGAGGCTGAGGTTGCAGTGAGCCGACATCACACCATTGCACTCCAGCCGGGCAACAAAAGTGAAACTCCATCTGAAGAAAAAAAAAAAAAGAACTACCTGAGACTGAGTAATTTATAAAGAAAAGAGGTTTAATTGACTCACAGTTCCACAGGCTGTACAGGAGGCATGGATGGGGAGGCCTCAGGAAACTTACAGTCATGGTGGAAGGGTGAAGGGGAAGCAAGCACATCTTCACATGTTGGCAGGAGAGAGAGAGAGGGACAGGTGAAGTGCTACACACCTTCAAATAACTAGATCTTGTAAGAACTCTCTATCATAAGAATAACAAGAGATAAATCCACTCCCTTACGATCCAGTTGCCTCCCACTATGTCCCTCCCCCAACATTGAGGATTACAATTCAACATGAGATTTGGGGTGGGGACACAGAGCCAAACTATATCACCATATAATTGGATCTTGCTTTTATATCAGTCTGACAACCTCTGCCTTTTAGTTACACTGTTAATCCCTTATCTTAATAGAATTATTCATAAAGGAGGGCTTAAATTAACATCTGGTTATTTTTTATTGTCCCATCTAATTTTGAGGGTTTTTCCCCCTTTTCCTGACATTTTGGTACTAATTGAGTGTTTTTTAATATTTCATTTTACATCCATTGTTGGTTTATTAGCCTAGCCTCTTTGTAGGTTTTTTTGATGGTAGCTTTAAGGTTTACAATCTATATTGTTAACTTGTACATTCAAGTAATATTGCATAACTTTATTTATAGTATGAGAACTTTACAACAGTATGCTTGTTGTAGTTCCATTTCTCTGCTTCTGGCCTTGGTGCTATTTTGTCACAGTTTTACTTTTACATATGTTAGAAATGCCAAAACATATTATTATTCTTCGCTTATAAAAGTCTATTATCTATTAAATTTCTCAAAAATATTTTCATAAGCTTTTAAATTTACCCATAAGTTTACTCTTTCTGATGCTTTTTATTTCTTTGTGTAGTAAATTCAAACTTCCGGTGGTATTTTCTTTTTTCATGAAATATTTACTTTAACCTTTTTTGTAGTAAAGATCTGATGGTAATACATTCTCTTAGCTTTTATTTATCTGAAAAAGTCTTTATTTTGATTTTATTTTTGAAAAATATATTGTCTGGATATAGATTTAGTTTTTTCTTTTCACCACTTTAAAGATATTTATCATTTCTTCTTGCTTGGGTGGTTCCTGATGTCACATCTGCTGCCATTCCTCTGTACTTGACTTGTCTTCTATCCTCTGGGTGATTTTAACATTTTCTCTTCATCACTGATATCAGCAATATTACAACAATGTGCCTTGTGGTGGTTTTTTCATTTTTTTTTTCGCTTTGGGTAATTTGGGAGTAACT
This sequence comes from Pan paniscus, assembly GCF_029289425.2. Taxonomy (NCBI): domain Eukaryota; kingdom Metazoa; phylum Chordata; class Mammalia; order Primates; family Hominidae; genus Pan; species Pan paniscus. The sequence goes on along the minus strand of NC_073254.2, from coordinate 165,211,978 downwards.
TAGCTGCAATACTGAGACAATAGCTTCCTAAGAACTCTACCCAATGCCCTGTATATAAAAATACTTCTCCACTCTGACCACTGGAAATAATAACTATTTCTGATCCATTAATGAGCATTTAGGATTGTTCCGCCTGCTCCTTTCCGTGATTCTGTGATGCTTTCCCTTGAGTCCGGTAGTTTTCTTACCTGAAAGCCTACATCACTATTTCACCAAAGAGTTTAGAGGATCACTTTGTATCCTGTGAAGATACCTACCTCGATGTCAAATAGATAGGTAGACAGATGACAGAGGGATAGATAGATGATTGATAGATAGATAGATAGATAGATCTAGATCAATATAGATATCATATATCTAAATATAGAGATAGGGATAGAGAGAGAAAGAGATAATAGAGATAGAGATAATAGAGATAGAGATATATGAAGTGTCTGTCTCTCTGTTCTTCTGCCTCGCAATGCTAGCTTCCTTGGATTTCCAAACACCAAAATCTTTCTTCTTCCTTCAGTAAGATCACTGGGCTCTAGCCATATTTGTTTAAATATGTTAATTTTATACTTGTCACTTTCCTAATTTATTTTCTAATTTCCTTTATATTTCCAGCCTCTTCTTTTCAGGCCTTCAGGCCAACACAGTTCCAGTATTTTCCCCTTATGTCCTCAGTGTATGATTTTTAAAAATATGTAGCCGTAATCACAGTATGATGGAGTAAAGGCAAGTAACAATCTAAGCCTTCCAGGAATCAAGTTTCTGTATTCCAAAATTATCTATCCCTCTCCCTCCAACCAAAATCCCTCTTCCTTCTATGACAGATTAGAAAAAGTCTGGACCAAATACAGGAGGGCAGTAGTTAAGAGGGTAGGCTCTGGAATCAGATTCCCTACGTTCACAACCCGCCTCTGCTTCTCACAAGGTGTGTGACCAGGGCAAGTCACTTAGTTACTCTGACCTCAGTCTCTCTATTTGTAAAGTAGGACTAATTATACGTACTGTTATAAGACACTGTATAGATTAAATAACATCATCCAGTTAAAGAATTTAGGACTGTGACTAGTGTAAGACATGCTGTAATGATATTAGGTGTTAGTATTATTGCTCAGTATGTAACTGATGAAACTCTTGGCACTTTCAAAAGACACTTTTATAGTCTTAGAGGGTGTTTATTAGTCCAGATAAACTCCAAATTGGTCAAATATGACTCTTTTTCCTTTGTATTATTCCACTTTCAAACAGCATGGATAGGGAACATTACATGGCAGGTCAATTTTTCCTGTATATCACTATGTTGAGTGTGGTCCCCAAGACCACAGTCTAACGTGATGATTTGCTAGAGCGGCTAACAGGACACAGCATATAATCCTGCTCATGGCTACGACTTATTACAGTGAAATGATACAAAGCAAAATCAGCAAAGCAAAAAGGCACTTGGAAAAATCCAGATGAAACCAAGCACAAGCTTCCAAGACTGGAGTCACACAGGACACACTTAATTTCCCCATCTTTGAAATGGGACAACACGTATGTACTAGGCAGCCCATTGAAGATTCAGTGTCCAAGGCTTTTATTGTAATCTGGTAATAAAGGCATTCTCTGCCTAGCATGTACCAGAATTCCAGATTTCCTTAAAGAAAGCAGGTGTTCAGAATAAATTGTATTGTTCATATAAATAACTTAGGGAGTAAGCACAGTGAGCCACTTGTTTCATTTAAGGAAGTTTTATTAGTGTAGAAAGCTGTTTGCCAGTCAAGTTCCCTGATACCAGACAAGGCTCAATCTTTCAGGCAGGACTTTCCAAGAAAAGGAGTGTCAGGTCTACCATGTTAATTCTTTTCTCACATAGTCTCCCTCTTCAAGCTTTTAAATAAACTTTTCAAGGCTTCCTGCCTAGCTTAAAAGTCTCCAAAACTTCCAATGGTTTCAATGCCAACAGGCTTTCTAATAGAAGGCAATGAAAGGGGAGAAAAGGTATAGTGTCTGGGATTATTGTCACTATTTTTTTCATTATAATTCCAGATGAATACAATGTATTTATGAACCATAAATTGCTGCAGATATATTGTATAATGCATTACTGTGTTAGGAGCAAGGTTTTAAGATAAGGCCTACTGAAATAAGGTCATAATTGGTATTCAAGAATAATATTTTGGCTAGACAGCCTCTTTCTATCTCAATTGTATTAACTATCAGAACATGTTTATTTTTATAATTGATACTGGAAATAAAAATGTTTACTGCTCAGATGATGAGTGCACCAAAATCTAACAAATCACCACTGAAGAACTTACTCATGTAATCAAATAACACCTGTTCCCCAAAAACCTATGGAAATAAACAATTAAAAGAAATAAAAATGGTATTATGCTAATCACCTGAGGTTGAATATTTAGGCAAAATAACACCTTCATTTATTTACTTGTTAATACCACTACTTCAGAAATAAGTTTTTTCCTTACCTTATTGACATACAATGAAGAAAGATACTTATATAATACATATATTCATTATAGGATTAGATCTTTGTCCATAGCCCTGGTAGTAATACATATCTCTCTCTTACTGATTAAAGATGGGAAAATTGTAAGGAGTCATCTTACGCAGCACACTGAGATCTGTAACTTAACTAATGATGTGCTAATTTGTATGACAATTTATCCCATGAAAATTCATTTAGAAAAAGAATATACATATTCTTGGATACAGCTGGAATCACATTCTGGTGGAATACAGTGGCGTACCAACCTAGGTATTGACTTAGAAATCAATAACAACAACTGCAAACCTTATTTTTAAACTTCATATGTATGGAAGTTTAAAACTTGCAAGTTTAAACAGTTCGTAAGTTCAACTCAAAGCTCAAATTATTAAAAACGCTCAACTAAATAATATGTTAGTCAACATACATACACACGTGTGTGCATGTGTTTTAATTACTAAAAATATTGTAAATTGATACAATAATCCTGTTTTGTTCTGCTGTATTTGGGTTTTACTTTCAGTAGCTTATATTTTAATTTTGTTCCACTTTCTTTAATTTCTAAGGTTCCTACTTTTTCAATATATGTTTTAAGGCTCTAATATTTCCTCTAAATACTATTCAAAACTTTGCCCTATTTCTTCCAATGTGTAGCATTTTCATTAGAGTTAAGTTTTGTCACTTTTATACTTTTCTTATGATTTCTTCTTTGACCTAAAAATTATTTAAATATCTGGTGAGTTTCATATTTTCATTCATATAAAGCAGTAAAATAAATTAGCGATTTCTAAATTAATTGCATTATGATCAGGACATTTTGTCCAATTCCACTAGTTCTTTTAAATTTATTGACACTTGCTTTTTACCTGAATATATGATCAATTTCATCCTCAAATTGTACCTTTCAGAAATACTGACCTAGTTGCCATCCCCTGAAAGTGCCAAGCTCTCCCACATGGAATTCTTATTCTTTTGCTTGAAATCGTAGACTCTTTTTTGAATGCATTCCTTCTTCTGGTTTACTCCTTATCAGCTTCTCTGACTCCTAATTGAATTAAATACACTTTCTTTATGTTCCCTTATACCTTGTGCTTACCTACTTTTATAACATCCATTTTTCATATCAAGTTTTCTTGTGTGTTGTATGTCCTACCACTTGCATCAGGATTACTTAAAATACTTCTGAAAAATGCAGGTTTATGGTTTTACTTTTAGACCTATTGAATCAGAAGTAATTTAATTGTTTCAAGTAATCAGGCTCTATTAGAGCCCTGGAATCTACAAATTTATCAAATATTGCCAGTGATTTCTATAAACATTCAAGTTGAGGAACCACTAAGGTATGCTGTAATCATTTGTTTATTTCTATCTTCCTAATGTTGTTTGCTGACCTATTGTTTATGACTATAACCCCAGGAGCTAACAAAGACTCAATAAATGTAGATAAATAAAAGAAACAAGTGTGGTATAAATTATAAGTAATAAACCAGGCAGTTGTGGCATCATTTAAGGAAAGGCTAATTGTTCAATCTAATATCAAGTCTGGGAAATTCTATCAGCTTTTAGTGCCCTGAATACAGTATTAACAGTTGTAGAGGGTTTTAACTGGTCAAATTCATTTAAATTTAAATTAATTTATTCACGACTTCATAGAGTCTCAGAATTGTAAGAGAACATTGAACATAAACAAGTCAATCCCTGAAATTATACAGATGTGTAATATGAGAATGAAAAGTAAAGTTGCTATCCCAAGATGTTTAGCAGGAAGATCACAAAACTGCGACCAGATTCTTCACAATTTGTTCATTAAAAAAAAAAAAAGGAAACTAATGTAGAATACTTTGGGAGAAACGGAAGCTGAAGTGAGGAACGGCAAGGAAATTTTACCTGGTTTGTCTTGGTTTGTTGAGATGTTAGATAGACCAAACTGTAGAACACAGATGAGAGAATCAAGCCAAAATCAGGCTGATTCACTAAGGGATACAAACAAACACTAATACAGAGAATCAAAGATAAAGAACACGTAAGAAAAAAATTTTCTAATTTTTTAGGTTTTTCTGACATTTGCCTTCATGTCTAAACAATCAAATATGAATTATAATCAGATTAGCATTGCCTCCTACATTGGGACAATAAATTAATAACTAGCCAAAGAAAATACAATTGAAGCCCACGTTTTTCTTTGGTTCAGATTAATTTAAGTTACATATGGGCCCAGATTAATTTTACATGGCTCCAGGTAAACCAGTATACTGACTCAGTGAAGAAATTTTACCTCGTTAGGTATTTTTAATGTGTGTGTGTGTTTTTTTTTTTAACTAATCTAGTTTCTATTTCTCTCTCGTCTCAAATATTCCACCAGGTGGCAGTAAATGCACCACCTATTTCTTAAAAAATGGCAACAACCTGCTGAATTATATCAAATTTATCACTAAGTATTTTGTAGGGTTAAATTTTCACTGGTAAAAGAAAAAATTTGGAGAAAAAAATGTGGGTTGGATATTTTGTGTGTTAAATTAAGGGTATAGTCATAAGACTAATGATGAAGAAAAAAATCAAAAGAAGAACTGAAATAGAGAATACAAAACACTGACCTTTGTAAAAAATCTATAAATTGAGCCAATAAAAGTGAAAAGGCCAAGTCAGCCACATGTTGAATATGTTTTAGTAAAGTTTTGCCCTTCTTTACTTAGTATTAGGTTGTCTTTGAATTAGTTTCAAAGATTTCACTTGTGGATATTTTTGCTTTTCCATAGTCCAACGAGAACACTTCAAATAGATAACAAAAACCATTAAAATTAATGCGCATCTTCAATCTACTTGAATGGACTGAAACCAGTCGACAAAATTAAACTTCAAGTCTACCCTGTATTACAGCAGTCCATAGAAATTTATTTGACTAAACTTATTCTGGGTCAATAGCTTCTAAAGCTGTCAAAATGTGCCTGTACAATCACAGATTGCATCATTGGAAGAACAGGATTCAGAGCAAAAGAGGGTATCGTTCAGTTCTTTAGTTTACATTGGTTGAAACACCCTGGGATGTTAGGCTTTGGGCCTATCACTTTAAGGTAATTGAAAAACTGAAGAGCATCTAAAGAATGGCAACCACACTCCATCTCTACTGGACCTTTTCGGTGATGTCAGAATATAGCAGAAAGACCAGCAAGGAGAAATTATACTGAGAAGCCCACGTTAGTTCAATACAAAGCAGATGTTCTTTCACTGTCAGTTCTTACATTAAGAATTGAGATAGCAAGTCACTCCTCCTACTATAAACAACAGAAACTTGACATAAAACATAACTGAAAAACAAAGTAAATATAAATAGGCCTGTAAGAAGAAAGAAAAATCTCCATGGGACACAAATGAAAAAGAAAAGAATGCAACCTCAGGTGAAGTTGAGATAAGCTGGAGAATAGAAGTGTTAGACCCAGAAATTGGCCCTGACAGCCAATGGCTTTAACATTGAGGTGGTCATGAAATTTAAGATCTTGGGCTCCAAAGAGCCAGGGAGTTTGAACAGGACTCCTTGCATAAAGCAGACGCTTGGAAAAGCTACACCCTCAGTTAAAATGTGGCTAGAGAGAACTCTGCCCATCAATTCAGAGAGAAGTTTGTCCCTGCTCTGGTGGAAGAAAACTCCTCCAGAGCCCCAGCTACCCAGACTTCCCAATGAAAGACTGACTTTTCTCTCAGCTGATATTTCCCAGCAATGGTATTTACTGCCATTTGTACCATGCAACAGGTGAGTTGGTAAGCTTGTAACCATTTGTACCGTGGAAAGAAATCAAGTGAATAATAACTTGAGCAGAGTCTTAAAACTCTAATTAGAATCTGGCAAAGAGAGTCTTTAGATGGGATCCTTGAAACACATTCATAACTACACTTTTTAGTTTTTGTCACATCACACATCCCATAATATACAGAAGTTTTTCAAATTGTGTTAAACCTGTAACACTGCCAGAGTCAAAGCCTAACTTCTAAAGTAAAGGAAACAAAGCCAGGAGTCAATGGTCTGGAACATTTTTACTGTATCCTATTTTAAGCTGCACATGTTACCCTTTGTAAAAGGAGGAACCTGGCTTTCAGGTCTACCTTGCTTTTAACTAAAGGCACTTTGAAGTTATGGTAAGTAACTTATTATCTTCTGCTTCATCTAATTAATTATGCCATAGTTGTAAAAACACTAACAACAACAGCTCTCAGGTATTGAGTGAGAGCTTAGTATGTACCAAATGTACCAACAGCACTTTACATAGTTTTTTTTTTTTTTTTTTTTTTTTTTTTTTTTTGAGACTGAGTCTCATTCTGTCGCCCAGGCTGCAGTACAGTGGTGCGATCTCGGCTCACTGCAACCTCCACCTCCTGGGTTCAAGCAATTTTCCTGCCTCAGCCTCCTGAGTAGCTGGGACTACAAGCGCATGCCACCACATCCAGCCAATTTTTGTATTTTTTAGTAGAGATGGGGTTTCACCATGTTGGTAAGGCTAGTCTCAAACGCCTGACCTTGTGATCTGCCAGCCTTGGCATTAAAAATTGTATCCTCAGCCAGGCACAGTGGCTCACACCTGTAATCCCAGCACTTTGGGAGGCCAAGACAGGTGGATCACCTGAGATCAGAAGTTCGAGACCAGCCTGCCCAACATGGTGAAACCCCATCTCTACTAAAATTCAAATCTCTACTAAATCTCTACAAAAATTAGCTGGGCATGGTGGCGCGCACCTATAGTCCCAGCTACTCGGGAGGCTGAGGCAGGAGAATTGCTTGAACCCAGGAGGTGGAGGTTGCAGTGAGCCAAGATCGTGCCATTGCAATCCAACCTGGGCAACAAGAGTGAAACTCCATCTCAAAAAAAAAAAAAAATTGTATCCTCAGAAAAACACTGTGAGGAAAGTATTATCAAAATGATCATTATGTATATGAAGAAGTTAAAGTTTAGAAAAGTTGAAAAAGTTTATCTAAGGCCACAATATTAAATGGCAGCCTTGAGAAAGAGGAAGCAGGCTTGTAAGAGACTTTTCACTATCCAACATTGGAATGGAATGTTCCACAAACTAGTAGTGGTCACCCACTCCTTGACATACTCAAGCGGTAGCTGGATGACCATATTTCGAAGTTAACTTGAAAAGGATTCTTGTAGAAGATTGAGCTAAATAATCTAATTCTAGAAGTTTCGTCATTTTTAAAGAAGTTGCACATTCTTTATAGAACATTTGCTATGGGCGAACTGATTAAATCACATCTCCAGTGGCTTTAATAGAATTAGTGTTGTCTAGTCAATGAAGCAATGGCATAACCAGATTGACTGCTTAAATATTCAGAGAGAGTCAGCGAGGGCTCCCCAGGATGAGGGAATTCTGCATCCCATTTAAACATATGCCCCGTGCTAAATGAGTCTGCAAATTTCATTTCAATCGTTTAGCCATTTGACTACCTGACTGAAAAGATATCATAGGAGAATTACATGAACACCGTTTGTACTTGAAAAAAGGTAAAACATTTAAATTGTCTATTTTTAAAGCAAATAAAATTAAATGCTTATTAACACGTCATATTTCATGTGTTGGTGGAACATTGTCATATTGTGTCTATCCTTCTAGGAGCATATTCTCTGTGTATAACAATGAAAATAAATGATTTGCAACGGGAGATATATACATAAAAATCAGGATAGTCCATAATGTAAAAAGTAGATGTTTTTGCATTTTATTTGCTAATGAATGAGTGATTGATTCGATTTTCGCAAATTGGGGTTTTTTATCAGTGATTTGAAGGTAATGAAGTCACTCCACTGTAATAAACCTAGTTGTGCTACTTTGTTCAAAAACTGAAAATTTTATGGCTGATCTTAATTTTGACAAACAGCTCTCAACAGACTTAGAATATTGCAGTGGGATAAATTGATGGGGTTATACAAAGAATTAATAGCAGAACAAAGAGAAAATGCTAGGTGTCCAGAGCCTTATCTCTGGATAAATAATGCCTGTTATATGCTTAGTGAGTGGATCTAATCTTTGTTTTTAAAAATTCTGGCTTATTTAGTATTTAATGTTTAGCCAAGCAAATAGAAGGCACCAAAATGTCACCAGTAAGAGTCAAGGATCCTAGTGATGAAGACAAAAGAATATCAACAGTTATCAAAGCTATAAACTGTGATTGTTGGGACACTCTGAATGTGCTGGGGATGTGTCCAATGACTTGGAAGAGAACAAATGATTAGAGGTAAATGAGCTCCTTGAATGCAGAGATAAGTCTCACTCCAGTTTATATCTTCAAAATACAGGGAAACAGCAAGAGCCTGATACTTTTTTTGAGTAAATAGATGGACGATTATCTATTATTTATAATTTAAATGAGGAATAAAATACTTGGAAAAGATGATTAGCCAAGAGAAAAATTCAGCTGTTTATTAATAGAACTGAAACTGAAGGGAAATATTTTAAAACATGAAATGAGCATTTTCAGCAAAATGAGATCTTGCACGAGAGAAAGAGGAACCAAAGTATGGAAGAAGAGAGAAGAGAGATATCAGTTTCTTAATTTTTTCAGGCTATTTAAAAAGTTCAAAGTTATGACCTCTCTTCCCTCTCTAGTCAAATTAAAATAACCTTAAAAGAACGGACATCTTTTGAGGTACGTTAAGTCTGTAACTCTTTTTACACTAAAATTATATTTTCATTTCCATACTATTTTCAGAGGACTGTGAATTCAGATTCCTTGAGTCTGGGTTTTTGTTTTTATTTTTAACTAATAAGCCTACCAATTTAAAATAAGTCAAATAAAATGGATGTGAATAAAATAATGAATTTGGAAAAGTCAGTTTATAAAAATTTGACAAATAATGAAAATGTGTATCATTTCCAACTTGTTCTTTTCAAATGTCCATTCTATATAATCAGTTGTGTTTATAGAAGCACTGTATCTTATCTGTCAAAATTGGAACAAGATTAGGACACACGCTAATAAATGGAATGGAGTATTTGTCTAGACTTTCTATATTTGTTCTTTTTGCCATTGTCCAATGCCAATACCACACTGAGCTAGACCATCCCAGAAATCAGGTACTACTAATTCAGAAACAAGAACCTTAGCTACTCAAGGAACAGGAAGTAGAGGCATTTGGATTCAGACTCTATTAACTGAATTTAAATATCAGTTTAGGAATTACTTGAAGTAAAAACCGAATGAATCAAAAAGGTTTTTAATAATATTCACCACCTATGAAACATGATCTACATGAGCAGCTTGCTTCCTGTTTGGAACAGCTCAGACATCTAGAGTTAATAGCCTACAAAGTTTGAGATGGACGGGTGAGCTGAACCCTGCCCATTCTCTGTGTCCTCTGATCAAAATAGTTAATACATTCATGCCTGCACCCTATCAAATATAACCTTCAAATATTGCCCCTCTTTGTCTTACTACAAAGTGAGATTTTTTTCCCATCTTCAAATTCTGCCAGTTTTAAAAACAAAAATAACAGTTTTTTAAAAAGTATTTCCCATGTGTCAGGCACTGTGCTATGTATATTAAATGCATGACCTCATCGGCTCTCCTCCCTTTAGCACTGCTCATAGATTATTGTCCCTGTTTTTCTGAGGAAATTGAGGCCTCAAAGGACTGCTATTTGTTTACTTGCCAGCACCTGCTTTTCTCTCCAAAATAAGTTTTGGGGATTGGTTTAGACCTTGGGAAATGTTCTGTCTCTCTAAAGGAGAGTAGATTTGGTTACAGCAGAATGGACTTCATCCTTATTACTAAATAAGTCAACCATTTGACTTCAGTCTTGAAGGTGATTTGGCCCTCTGTTTACTGACTGTTCACTTTAGCTTATTAAGTCAAGTGTGGGTATATTTTAAAAACCAGAGTTCAAGATCGTTAGAATAAATATCAGAAATATAAATCTGGATGTTATACATTTCTCACCAGAATGAGAAAAACAAACAATATTTATTTCCATTTCACAGAATCAAGAATATATCTGAAATCTCAGAAAGACAGAGGCAGAGATTACAGAAGCAACATGAGCTAAACCAGCCTCTCTCATTGCGGGAGGTAGGGGCAGGACAGAAATGACAGGCACTATAAATTCCATTGTTATATATTGTTGATATGACAAAAATACATTGGATTCTAGGTTATTCCTCTCTTCCAATTGGAACCTTTTCATATTTGTTCCATGTGCTTGCACGTAGAGCTTAAGAATAGCATGTTATAATGGCAATGTGCAGGACAGGATGAGGGCTGAGGGATCAGGTCAAGAGACTTGGGACCAGGCCCGGGTCTGTAACTAAATAGCCTGGGAGACTGAGCAGATAACAAAATGTTTTCTACCTGTCCATATCTATTTTGTTCTTGGATCTTACTTTTTCACAAATCAATAAACATTACATCATCTTTAAGGTTCTTTCCAGATATATGACTCTAGAAATACATGGGTTTGCTCTTCTTTAATTTAGTTTTCTTTTTCTCAGTTATTAGTTCATCCACTCCATGCTTGGATGGTATATATCAAATTGCTATCTGCTTTTACTCTGCTAATATTGGAAATGGTCACACATGTTGTGCTCACAGACCCTAGGAACTCTAAGACATATGCCAATATAAAATGCCAAATTTTGCCACATATATATAGACCATACGAATGCATAAATTGATAGTAGATTAACAGTTATTAACTTGAGAATATTTCTTGGTTTATAAGCCATATCTTATGATTTCCATGATCCTGTGGAGTACATATTATTATCCCATTACCTAAATGAAGAAACTGAGACAGAGAGAGATTAAATTAAAATGCCCAGATTACTTAATCAATGGAGAACTCTTCTATTTGTTGAGCCATATTCTTCTTTTTCATTGTTGTTGTTTTGTTTTTATGAGACGGAGTCTCGCTCCATCACCAGGCTAGAGTGCAGCGGCACGATCTTGGCTCACTGCAACCTCTGCCTCCCGGGTTCAAGCGATTCTCCTGCCTCAGCCTGCCGAGTAGCTGGGACTACAGGCGCGCGCCCCCACGCCCAGCTAATTTTTGTATTTTTAGTAGAGACGGGGTTTCACCATGTGGGCCAGGTTGGTCTTGATCCCTCGACCTTGTGATCCGCCTGCCTCAGCCTCCCAAAGTGCTGGGATTACATGTGTGAGCCACCGCGCCCAGCCTGTTGAGCCATATTCTTCTAACCTAACAAATTCATCTTCTTTCACAACAGCATGATGCTTTTCAGTGGAACAAAAATACGACATTTATTGAAATTTGGATGCAAGAGTGAAAGCTAGAAGAAGGGGACATGGAAGTTGTATTTCCAGGTTACATGAAGCCAGAAATTGTTTGCAGCCAGTGATCGGGGAGGAAAGTGATGAACTTAAACTGGTCATCAAAAGAATTTTCAAAAAAATTTTTTCTGAAATAGCATACAATCCCTACTGGTAAAAGTTGGACTTATTTCCAACACAGTCTAGATAATAGACATTTCTGCTTTTTCCTGCTAAGACCCCAAGTGAGTGGTCTAGAAGATCTAAGCATGTGATGTTAGTGACACACTTATTAGTACCTGTTTGGAGTCCATCAAAAGGCAGTGAAGCAGGATGAAGGGGAAGCAGAAAGTCAATTAAGAGACAAAATTAGGGAGGTGCCGATTGTTCAACAATAGAAAAACAACTGACACATAGGGAAAAGCACATGCTAGGAGCTAAGAAATTCTAACTGCCGCACCAAGCATCCTCCCACCCATTAGAGACAAAACGAGCCCAGCAGAAGTAACCCATTTAAAATGGTTGCATTTGCTTTCTCCTGTTAATAGCTATAAAGCAAAGTGCATTGCCAATATTTCTTTGGAACTTTAAGAGCTACCAAATTTAAAGAGAAAGAGTATCCCTGTCAAATCTCTTCTCTGATCATGGAGGTTGGGTTGAAGCTGCCCTGGAAAACTTTGTAAAATAATCTCAAAAAAGGACACCCAAAATGAAGGTGGCCTGACCGCAGCAGACATGCCTATTAGTATCAGTTCAGCACAATCACATTCTTTTTTTCTCACTGTTTCAGACAGAATTTTGGTGATAAGATTTATTTTTTCCAAGAAAAGGCAGAAAGACAACAAACCAAGTTAAGATGACGCAAGAAAAGCCCCTAAAAAGCTTCATAACTACAAAATTGGTCACAAGGAAGAAAATGTTGCTTTAAAAGTCCTGCATAGAGCTTCCTAGCTTGGGGCTATCTCGTGGATGGAGATAATCACCTCCAGCTGACCCATAATTACCTCATTTGGACTGGATCCACTCCGATTATGTACCAGCAAATGGATTTCAATGAAATTCAGATTTTTTCTAAAAATAAAACAGCCAAAGACCCAGAGCAAGTAACAGCCTCTAGATGATTCATCATAAAGACTAAACTTAGCAAGATTACGACGTCCGCTTGCCAGAGCTCTTGCTGTCTTGTTTTTGTAGACATGAAATCTTGTCTTCCTCTAAAATGCTTGAAAGTCAGTAATTCTGTTGAGAGCCAGCACACGTACCTGGGAGACTGAAAGATGGCTCTCTGAACACAAACTGGCCCTGTAGCCAGGGGCTAGTGCTGTGATGACAGCAAGCCTTGCAGATAGCAGATGAGGTCACTCGGCTATGCTACACTGAGAAGGAAAAACACCATTTCACTAATTCACAAAAGACTATTACCCACCAGACAGATGACAGCACTTACTGATTTACCACTGTGTGCAAAGACTGTCAAATATGCCGGGAGGGAAAGTCGCAATATTGAAGATGCAGCCCTTGCCCTGAAGGACCTCCAATGGTAATTGAAAGGGCAAGGAGAGTGGAGGAAAGTGTGGCTGTGAAAAGAGAACTAGGTGGAAGCTGTATCCACTACTTTCCTGCTGAGTGAATTAGGACAATTTACTTATTGACAAGTCTCAGTTATCCCATCAATAAAAAGGGAATCATATTAGAATAATAATATCCTTCTTAAATGAGAATTTCTTTCATAAACTATGCAAATATGAGTTTCTACTTATTAGAAAAGACGACAGAAATGTTTACTGAGGGCTTGAAGTCTCCTGTGCTTGAATTGTTTTTACTTCCCTCTCTCCTGGCCAATTCCCTTTCCCTTTACTCACTCTTCCTCAGTCCACATAGGATAGAAGCATCTATTAGGGTGCCAAAAGGATCACAGTTACCAAAATAATGTCTGGTCTAGAGCAAGATGGTTGAAACCTTAAAGAAAACACGGTCACTAACAGAAGTGTTTTTGAAATGCATATACAGTCATTCTGCTCCTAGTCACTTGTGCTGACTTCCAAAAGTCAAGGGGAAATGAGCAGATTTAATGAACAGGTGCTTGCATTGGAGACGAGAGGAGGAGAAGGATCTCAGTTTGGTATGCTGCCATTGCGTTAATTGAACACAGCACACCTACCTGCACTCACTGACCCAGATATGTCTTTTCAAGAATGGCCATCCTTGGTGAGAAAGTTCACTTTGCTGTTGAACCAAGGTTGAGATTAGCTAGCTAGTCCCTCACTGTCACAAGTAATGAGCTGACATCTACAAAGCTTGAGAGGAAAATCTCTCTAAGATTTATGAGATAAAGACCTAGAATAATGGAAAAAAAACAAAGGTTTGTTGTAAGACAGAGGTTGTTTGTAAATAATCCAGTTATATATTATCATTTTATTGTCAATTTCCATATGTGAGAAGTAATAGCTTTCATTGCAAACATTTTTTGAAGTGGATTTCCAAAGCAAGGGACCACCTCTTACTTGGCTTAGGCTTGCAATGTCTAGAAAGATAACTTCTGAATCAGAGACAATTCTCTTCCACTTTATACATTTTTGTGTTTGAGATCTCACACAGTCATGATTGTAATAAATAAACATGTTGAATCTGGTTGTTTATGTTAGTGGAAAACTAACGTAGTGGGAAGACATACAGCTAAAAACTCAAGCTGTATTTTTGCCTCTGTCAATTACCCTATGACTAACAAATATTTACAGACTTATCAAGTATATCCTTAAATTACCTTAAACAAGACATGTACTCTTTTTGAGCTTCAGTTGCCACATTTATATGATGATGACAGTAATATTTATTCCATTCTTCTACCTCACAGGGCTGTTGTGAAGACAAACAGGAGGATATTTGAGAACACAATGTCCTTCAGAGTAAATGTCTTTTACTCTGAATGTAAAACACTGAGTTTTACATTCAGAGTAAAACACATTTACTCTGAAGTGCAAAAAACCAAGTTTTGCAAGATTTTTAGTATAAAAAATGTGGTGTCCATCACAGGTAAAGGAAGCCCTTAGTCCGTCCTAGCCTGATTTTTCCGATTTGATATGCTTCTAATGTAGTGGGGAGGAAATGCAATGAAAAAATAATAAGTTCTTCTCTGAGAGCTCTAAACAATAAGCCAAAGCCTATGTGACCTTTCAGCCCTTACAACAGCATGAGGAAAGGCCATTTTATAAGGAAAAAGAAACACAGTGTCACAAGTATATGAGTAATGACAGAAGCCAAGGACGTTTTATTTTCAATGGCACCATGTGCTCTCTCTGCTTTAGCAGAGGCCTATCACTTATCACTCTAATAGACTAAGTGAATTATTCTGCAAGACAGAACATCACACTGACATTTCCAGGAGGCTACAATGTGCAAGACAGAAAACAAGTAAGAAAGGCCCCACGTCTGAGATGCCATGTCAACATAATTTACTGTAAGACTAATAATTCACCCTCCCCTTGACAATAACCAGGATACAGAGCTATATGTCAACCCTCTGTAGCTACCATTTCCCTGTTCTGTTTTTAAATGCCCAGGACAGTGCTGGAACATAGTAGGTGTTCAATTAAAACTCACTGATACTAAACCTGTCTTCTTCCACTCTTATTAGCCTACTTTTTTGTGTTGAATAACCACTTTGAAGGATCAAATTTTGCTTCTCATTCAAAAAAAAAATTACATGCTAGAAAGCTGAGAACATAATAAGTACAAAGGGCATGAAGTTAACAGATTTGAGCCTAGAAATGAACTGTGTTATGGAAAGAAGAACTGCAAACTGGAGCACTTCATCACTCTGATGCTTCCACCTTATATGGAAGAACTACTCTATGGATCTGAAAGAACAACCGGGAAAACAGTGCAGCTTCCCTCACTTCTCAAAGCTCTGAGGTCACAGTTCTTGACCATCCAGCACTCTGCGAGGACTGGGAACCTGCTGTGATCATGACCCCAAAATAGAAGTAGCAAGTGCCTCTGGGCGAGATGTAAAGCTTCTTTTTCTTGGTTAACTATGCTCTTCTCCACAAATGCACCGGTCTTTCAGTTAGTTCAAAACATTGGCTTTAAAAATATATACACTTTGATTATTATTTTTATTTTCAGACATGGGCTCACTCTGTTGCCCAGGCTGGAGTGGAGTGGCATGATCACGGCTCACTGCAGCTTTTGACCGCAGGGGCTCAAGCGATTCTCCCACCTCAGCTTCGAAGTAACTGGGACCACAGATGTGCACCACCATGCCCTGCTAATTTTATTTTTTAATTTGTAGAGATGAGGTCTCGCTATGTTGCCTAGGCTGGTCTCAAACTCTTGGGCTCAAGTGATCCTCCTTCCTTGGCCTCCTAAAGTGCTGGGAGAACAGGCATGAGCCACCATGCCCAGCCTGTACCTGGATTTTGTTTTGGGAATTTTGCTGTTTCGTTGTTTAGTTGTGTTTTAATTGGTGCCATCTCTTGTATTAATGATTTAATGAAATGGCCATCTCCATGCCTTCTTTTTCTTATCAGTAAACATGGTTTATTATTTTGAGTTTCGAGGTGCTAATGAACATCAAAAATAGATTTTTCATAGAAAATTTCATGGTAACATCAAGTTCTGATCTTGATGTAAATAGAGAAGAGTGGTCTCCAAAATCCACAATGACGATATAATTTGTCAGGGTGAAGTGTGAGATAACTATTCAAGACTTATGATAAATAAAGCACCAAAATGCCACTGCACTGTAGTCAGGATTCATTTGCAATGCACCATGGGCTGAGCTGACATTAGATGACCTTTCTGAACTGGCTGTCTACAACCCACATGCATCTCTCAGAGTGTCAAATGAAGATGAATAAAAATCACTGAGAAAATAGGGAACAAGACTTACCACTACTCCTCCGTGTTTGCTAGCCTAAATAAAACAATGATATATTGGACAATTTTAGAGGTTGCCACAAGTGGATCAGTGTGAGTAGTGGTAGTGACCTTGCAGTTCTCAGGAATCTATGGGTTGAAAAGGGAATACTTGAACAAATTACCATCAGCATTAGACAAGGTGAGGAAGTGGGGTCTGGCTTATAAACCCATTTAAAAAGAAATATTCCCCTCAGTGTGCTGTCACTGCCTACTTTTATCCTATGTTTCCAACTTACCCTTTGATGGCTTTAGAAAAAGACAGTAACAGAGCTCTCCCTGGGAGACGTAAGAAGGGAGGCCAGGGCTCCAGGCTGCATCAGTTTTAACCTGGAGGTCCAAATAGCTCTCCATGCTTCCTCTTTCCATTTTCTTCCTGTTTTCCTGCTTATTTTTCTGAGCTACTTCTTTAATATCCCACTCTGTTAAATTCCTTGCCCTCTCTTTCCTTCAACCAGATGTTTACTGAGCACCTACCGTGTACCAGGCACTGTATTAGACTCTGAGGCATAGAAAGGTGCAAATGACAAAATCCTAGCCCTCAAGAAGACACAGTTCAGAGGTTATGTTATCTTCTTTAATCCTCACCATAACTCTGGGAAAAGATATAATTTTTTCATTCACAAATAAAGAAACGGGGGGTCAGAAAGTTTGGGAAATGTGCTCCAAGTAGTACAGCAAGGATGAGGCAACAGATGAAGCTGACCAAGGGGCAAAGCCCTGAGCTTCTCCACCGGGACTCAGCCACATGGATTCTCCTTTTCAGCCTGCCCTCATTCCTCACTTGTTACTTCCCCAATCTTTCTTCTATTTTCTAACTACTAACAACTGCCCTTAACTTCTCCCCTAGGAGAAAGCGATTATTTTTTAATTGATAAAAGTTCATTAGTTTCTAACCAAGTTGTTGAAAGCCCAGTGAAAAGAACATGACTCGTTTGTCCAGCTTTCCACAGATGATGATGAAAACAAGACCTTGAAAGGAGTCAGAGAAAATTATATCCATTCCTTAAAGGACAATTTCTTGATTTTCTTTATGCCTATCTGATTATTTTGAGGTTTATGGGTGTGGGGATTCACTCTGAGTCCTAACCTCAATGCTCTCCCACCTTCTGGTATCTTCTGTGGCCCGATTATAAGAACTGAAATATGCTTTCCTGTAGCAAAGCTGGGAAAGAAGAAAGAAGAAGGAAGGAGAAAGAGGGAAAGAAGGAAGGAAGGAAGGGAGGGAAGAAGGAAGGAAGGAAAAGAAAGGAAGGAGGGGCTATCTTCCCCATGCAAAGAAAACTAGAACACCTGCTTCATGTACCCTGAAAGTTTGTTGTTAACCAACCACAGTGTATTATCACTAAAATAACTTGCACGAACAATTTATCACTAAAAACAGGAAAGTGGGGGCTGGGGGGAACACAGAAGAGACGAATTATTTGCCACCAAATTACTGTAGTAAATAAATAAATATAAAATAATAAAATAAAATAAGATCCGGGTACCATTCCAGAGGAAGGACAGGGGGAATAAATCAATATCTTTGAATCAAACTGTATAAAAAAGCAAGCCAGTTGGAAATAAACAGAAAGCCTAACAGAAATTGATCACTTGGGAAACAGGACAAGAGGAAAGAGCAGAAACCAGAAAAGCTTACAAATTAGTGGAACTGCCATGTAGGGTTAACATTCAGGTCATCGATACCTAACAACTCAGATTAATGACACCCCTGGCAAAAGAGTCTAACTTTTCCATATCACTAATGCCCAAATGGGAAGGATGTGACTATCAATCAAAACAAGATAACAATGTGAAACAATCAAATCTCGCCTATTCTCAGTATGAAATAAAAGGAGTTTATAGACAGAATTGGTGCCTGCCCACTCCTTTCCTCAAAAAAAAAAAAAAGCATTAATAAGAGTTAACCTGTGACACCTTCCGGCCAACATTTACAAACCATACTACAAAACAAGACTTTCTACCTAGAAGCAAAGAGGTCTAGAGATGGTTTAAAAGAAAAATGTAACAACAAAATCTTACCTCTCATTCAGTCTACAACTAAACAAACTATATAAATATAATATTTGTAATAACAGATAGCAAAATTTTCCCCATGCTGCATAGCTTTTTAAAAAAATCATTGCTTTTCTGGCAAGTACTCTAATCTGATTATATATCTTTTATTTCACTTCTATTTGGATTTATCCTAATTACATTTATAAACAAATACAAATCAATCCATTTTATAGTCACAAATAATTAGACTAAGACATTCAAAATGTTTAATAATTTTGATTCTGGAATATATTTTTGGTTAATAGAATTTGCAGCAAATTATACTTGGAGAGGAAAAAGTACTTTATCTCCATCAAATAATAGAAGCACATCCATTTGTTATTTTTTAAATGCTGACAGCAAAATCAATTCTAAGGGGGGAAAGGAAAATGAGATTCTGAATTTCTCACCATACCTCTAGTTCCCCTTGACACACTAATTAGTCTCCTGCCCTTCTTTTTAATGCCTTACAGGATGTTTGTCTGGAGGAAAAATGAAACTGGCAAAACAGAAAAGTGGCAGTGACTAATGAAAAGGACAATAGAGAAGTGACAATTTTTTTGAACGGAGCCATTAGCTACATCGTGTTTCCACAGCTCCAGGCCTCAATAGTCAAGCATTTCCAGTGTTTACAGAAATTCCTATGGAGGGGTATAGACTGTATATGGCCCCATCCTTGACAGTTTGGTACAGTCATGTGTTGCTTAATGACAGGGTTGCATACTGAGAAACGCATCATTGGGTGATTACATCATTGTGTAAACATTATAAAGTGTACTTGAAGAGTGTACTTCATAGAGTGAACTTACACAAACCTAGATGGTATAGCCTTCTACACAACTAGGCTATATGGCATAGCCTATTGCTGCTCAGCTGCAAATCTGTGCAATATGTTGTGTACTGAATAATGTAGGCAATTGAAACACAATGGTAAAGATTTGTCCATCAAAACCTATTTAAACCTAAAACAGGTACAGTAAAAATACAATCTTATAACTTAGGAAGCCACTGACATATAGGCATTCCATCACTGGCCAAAATGTCATTATGCTGTTAATGACTATATTTGTACAATTAAGGAGGGCATATCTTTTTTGTTTTGCTTTTGAAGATTCTTACAGCTCTTCTCTGGAGACTCAAGAGGAGATTAGTGTAAAGGATAGTATCACCTTACTACCATTACCTTGTAGAATTTAAAAGAAATGTTTAGAAGTGTGAATATCAAGTATAGATGACAGTAAAATTCCCTGAAAATGATAAAAAACTGTTATCTGCACAGTGTGTGGCCAAAATTCAATATTTTAAAATGTATAAAGTTTGAATTTTAAATAAGGGGGATTATTTTAACACTTGTATTTTTAGGGAGTTTTTGACACAGTACAGAATTAGAGTTGGGATTTTACTAGAAATCACACATCGAAGAAAGCATGTGACTGGATCCAAAGTCATCAAGAACTAGTAAGTTACTAACACATGAGAAATGTCTTCATTATTATACTGTTTCAGGCATGATGCACCCTATCATACTTTTATTTAAATGCCCTGTTATACCTCTGAGAAAAAATAAAGAAGATTTAAAAGGAAAAACAACAATAAAATGTCTTTTAACTCTATTTTTATCATTTATTACATCTTCCAAAATGGACTAAGAAGTGCTAATTATTTATTTTTTCACTACAGTGAGGTCTGAGGTTATCTATATCTGTTAGAATTCCGAAATATTATAAACGGTATTAGATTTAGCTAAGGTATGATTTTAAAATTTAGAGTGAAAACAACAAATTGACATTTAGGGATTAAGCTCAGGGGGGAAATCCTGTTGCTGTGGAAACAAGTGTGAATCCGTCCTCTGTATACCTTAAGTTTCTCTGTATCCAAGGACTACTTCTGATTTACGCTAATCATTGACACATACAAACCATTTATCCTGAGGGCACAAAACATAGTGCCCTTAAGTTAAATGGTTTGTGTGTGTAGATGCTTACACACACGCAAACCTAGTCTTCTCAACACAGACTGGGTTGAGAAGCAGCTTGTGTAGCTGAAGTAGTCTCCAAAATATGCCTTTCTGGCATAAAGACTATTTTTAGCCAGCTCTTATGAGACCCTGTGGCTAGAAAAAAGAAAAATCAAGTGCAAGTAACTTCCTAGAAGAAGTCCCTTACCTATTCACCATATTCAAGGATGGTTTCTACTAGTTGGGAAAGAGGGGTGGATCCTAGAAGCCAATTCATTTCCTCAGGGAACGCCTGCCTGTGGATAGTCCTGTTTTCTTCAACAGCTTCTCTGTTGAATACTCCCCTCCATGGCCTGTAACCCTCTAAAATTTAGGTGAATTCCACATGGGCAGAGGAAACACCAAGAACAGATCTAAACTGCTATAAAGATACCAAGAGCTGACAAACTGATTATGCATCTTGCCTTAGCAACTTCATCTATGATAATATTGATGGACACGTTATTTCTCTCTGTACAGTTTTCTGTCTATAAAATTGGGGGAACATTCTTTTCCTACTGGGTTTAGTGTGAAAAACAGTGACTACTTTAATTTTTGTTAGATCTTAGAAATGGCTTATTAAAATTAATCCTGTTAACAGATGAGTTCAGCTGTATAGAGAAGGCAGCTGAAACATAGGAGTTCCTTATTCAGAGAAAGTGCCTACAAACATATCTTTTAAATGTTCTTTTAAATATCCACATACTATGAATGCGTCAATTTTATTCCGACATGCAGATTAGAATAGCTATTTGTAGTGATACGGAGTTCGGTGCTTAGTTTACATTGCTTCTCTGTAATGAAAGAGTTGGGGGTCTCTTCTTACCAGAACAAGTCAATCCATAAAATACTGCCTTATTAATTTCTGCAATACCCTGGTTTCTCCAAATGGCAGAACTAGAAAATCTGACATCAAAATACTCTGATCTTGTTTTGTTATGCATTATTTACTTCTTCCCTTGTATGAGCTTCGGTTTGCTTCTAGTTTCCATTCTGCCTTTTCTATCCAGACAATAGATGAACAAATTATATTTCCATGTAATGGAGAATTGCTAATAGAAAGATACTGAGTTTTAACTCAGTATCTTTCTTCCTCACTTACTGATTAGGACACTCAGGGAAAAATGTCAGTTAAAACCTATGTTTTGAAGTTTATTTTTTTATTTGAGATGTTATACTGTGTCAGACAGAAACTGGACTGGGTGCAGTAGGGAGGTCTCCAGCAGGTAAGATTACAAGAAGACAGGGGTCATGGATTCATCTGGATCCAAGAAGTCTAGAACTCCTCCATGTGGAACTCTAGCCAATTTCACCTATAAGAACTATAGACCAAGAATATGTGGTTTTCTAGAGAAATTGATGAAACTTACCAAAGGTAACTCAGAGTCACATCCACCAGAGAATGAAAGTCTTAAACTAGATAAAACTGTTCACTTGCAAGGTGCGCTAGAATAAAAAAAGGGATTACAAATGCCTCAGAAACAATGGAGAATGTATGTTTGGCATGCAGAGCTTCTAAAAGACTAAATGAGAATATATATATTCTCTAAAATCCTTACAAAAGGCAAAAGAAAAGTATAAGCAATTAATTGATTAGAAATAACAGTATATTGACTGACTTATCTCCAACTACACTTTCTCTCTATTCTTCTCTGCCTACTCTGAATCTACAAAACTTTTTAGCTTACTTACCTTCTCACCCTAAAAATAAAAAGAAAATTAAACAAGTGCCTTACAAAGTTAGGCCTTCAGAACAATCAGGTGTGCTTCTCTAACCACCTGCTCGTGTTGATCAAAATCTTGAGAACAGAGAAAAAGTGAAATGTTTTCCTGTCCCAAAGGAAACCTCCATAAAATTGCCAAGAAGTTTAGAATTCTCACTGGAGTATATGATCCAAGACTATGACCTTTGGCAACTTACATTTACATGATACTGGGACCTGGTAAACCCTGAAAATAGATGGCTAAAGCCAAATGGAAGGTACTGAGAAATATATCAAAGATTCAATTACTTAATCTTCCAAGATAGACAAAGAAAAGGGTTAAGAAAATAACAACCTCTTAAAACCCAAAGTACTTCCTAAAAAACTAAACAAACCCTAACTGGTCATTCAATCTTGTGAAAAGAAAAAGGATGGGCCGGGTTTGGTGGCTCACGCCTGTAATCCCAGCACTTTGGTAGGCTGAGGAGGGCGGATCACAAGGTCAGGAGATCGAGACTACCCTGGCTAACACGGAGAAACCGCATCTCTACTAAAAATACAAAAATTAGCCAGGCTTTTTGGCGGGCGCCTGTAGCCCCAGCTACTTGGGAGGCTGAGTCAGAAGAATGGCGTGAACCCGGGAGGCGGAGCTTGCAGTGAGCTGAGACTGCACCACTGTACTTCAGCCTGGGCTGGGCGACAGCGCGAGACTGCGTCTCTCAAAAAAAAAAAAAAAAAAAAAAAAAAAAAGGAAAAAGGATTAACGTGTTTCTGACTGTAAGTAAAGGTTAGAAGTATTGTTTATAAAAGATTCTGGTCTATCCATGCTGAGTCCAGGAATAGAAAATGCTCTGTTTGCCCTACTTATTAATGAACTCCACCCTGAACTCAGTAATCTAGTTAAAGAAACACAGATTGGGTTAAGAAGCAGCCTGTGTAGCTGAATTAGTCTCCAAAATATGCCTTTCTGGCATAAGGACTATTTCAGCCAGTTACTGTAGACCCTTTTGTTAGGAAAAAAAAAAATCAATCTATAAAGTAAATCTCTATTTGTAAGTGTGGATCTCTCTCTGCACAAGAAAGGAAAAAAGGGCTAAATCACTAGAAACTCTTAGACTGGAGAGGTCTCAGCTTAAATCTATAGAACAAACCTTACCTTTGTTTAAGTTGCTTTTTTTGGCCATCTTATTTTAACTGGGCCTTTACCTACACCATTCTTTGTTTCTGAAAATGATGGTATTAAAGCACAGGTTTAAACTCTGCATTTGAGATGTAATTTTTTTTTGCCTTGTCTTACCTAAGAGCCATTCCTGGAACCCACATGTACAAAAAGTCAGCCCTCCATAGGTATGGGTTTTGCATCCCAGGAATACTGTATTTTTTATCTGCATTTGGTTGAAAAAATATTGGTGTATATGTGGACCTCCACCATTCAAACCTGTGTTGTTCAAGGGTCAAGTGTATTTAGAAACTGCCAAATAAAAAATCTTAAAACCTCTTTTCACAAATAGTAGTAGAAAGTGTTAGCTATCAATGAAGGAAGTCTTATTTCATTGGCCAGAATAAAATTCTGATTCATATATTATTTTATAAACTACCAGTGAGTTTTTTATTATTGTACATGGTACATGACATAAATTTTAAAACAGAAGCTGATATGGTTTGAATTTGTTTCCCCACCCAAATCCCATGTCTAATAATCCCCAGTGTTGGAGGAAGGGCCTGAGGGAGGTAATTGGATCATGGGGGCAGATTTCCCGCTTGATGTTCTTATGATAGTGAGTGAGTTCTCATGGGACCTGGTTGTTTAAAAGTGTGTGGCACCTCCCCCTTTGTTCTCTTCCTCCTGCTCCAGGCATGTGGAATGTACCTGTTTCTCCTTTGTCTTCCACGATGATTATAGGTTTCCTGAGGCCTCTGCAGCCATGCTTCCTGGACAGCCTGCAGAACTGTGAGTCAATTAAACCTCTTTTTTTTTCTTTTTTTTTTCAGATGGAGTCTCACTCTGTTGCCCAGCCTGGATTGCAGTGGTGCAATCCATCAGCTCACTGAAACCTCTGCCTCCTGGGTTCAAGTGATTCTTCTGCCTCAGTCTCCCCAGCAGCTGGGATTACAGGCATCCACCACCATGCCAGGCTAATTTTTGTATTTTTAGTAGAGATGGGGGTTTCACCTTGTTGGCCAGGCTGGTCTCGAACTCCTAACCTCAAGTGATCCACCCGCCTTGGCCTCCCAAAGTGCTGGGATTACAGACATGAGCCACCACATCTGGCCAAACCGCTTTTCTTTATAAATTACTTAGTTTTAGGTAGTTCTTTATACCAATGTGAGAACAGACTAATACAGAATTTATATGATATATATTTACTTCTGTCTATGTGCTTATGCACATCTATGTATGTATGTAATCTATATGTGATATTCTTCTACCTCCAGATGGTATTGACAAAATTAACTTTTAAAAGAGCTTTATTTGATATAAGCCAATTTATTATTTAATTGGCTTAAGGAAAACAAAGAGATTATATAAACTAAGTACAGTCATGTGTTGCTTACCAACGAGGATACAATACGTTCTGAGAAACGAGCCATTAGATGATTTTGTCACTGTGCAAATGTAACCAGTATAGTCAGTTTGCTAGCTTTCTCTAAAAGTAACCCTTCCCTCCCTTCCTGTAACCAGTATAGTCAGTTTGCGAGCTTCCTCTAAAAGTAACCCTTCCCTCCCTTTGTTTCTTGCTACACATATATCTAACTACCTGTTCACTGGAGAACTCCAAAGGTTAATCTTAAAACAATCCAGGCAGGAAGCAGAGATGGCAGTTGCACAGTTGATCCATAACTTGATACCAACCAGACCCCTGGATAGTCCATTACTCAAGATAGCCATTGGATGAGAAGCAGATCTATGCCCTACGCCACTCATACACATAGTTTCCATGCCACCTTTCCCCTTAAAACCCCTTTAGTTAGCCTGAAAGTTTGCGATGGCTTTTTGAGACTAGAATATGGCTGTCTCCCAAGCAGCTACCACTTGAATAAACCTGCTTTCCTTCCACCAAACCTCACTTCCAGTGTCTGGCTTTCCGAGCAGCAAGCAGCCACCACTTGAATAAACCTGCTTTCCTTCCACCAAACCTCACTTCCAGTGTCTGGCTTTCCGAGCAGCAAGCAGCCAACCGTGAGTTTGGTTACACAAACATCATAGAGTGTATTTACACAAATCTAGACAGCATGGCCTGTTATATACCTAGGCTATCTAGTGTAGCCAATTGCTCCTAGCCACAAGCCTACATAGGAGGTTATTGTACTGGATGCTGTAAGCAATTGTAACACAAAAGTGTATAGAAAAAATACGCTATAAAAGATTTTTTAAATGGGGCTTTTGCATAGAGTACTTATCATAAATGGACCTTGCAGGATTGGAAATTGCACTGAGTCAATGAGTGAGTGGTAAGTGAAGGTGAAAACCAGGACATCATTGTGCACTACTGTAGATCTTATAACACTGTACACTTAGATTACCCTAAATTTATACAAAAACTTTCTTCAATAATAAATTAACCTTAGCTTACTCTTTTTACTTTATAAACTTAAAAAAATTTTTTTTAACTTTTAGACTTTCACAGTAACAGCTTAAAACACAAACATGTTGCACAATGGTACAAAAATATTTATCTTTAAAATCTTATTCTATAAGCTTTTTTTCTATTTTTAAATGTTTTTTAACTTTTTAAATTTTTGTTAAAAACTAATACAAAGTACACATGTTAGCCTAGGCCTACACGGGGCAAGGATCATCAAGATCACTGTCTTCCTCCTCCACATCTTGTCCCACTGGAAGTTTTTCATGGTTAATAACATGCACGAAGCTGCTGTCTCCTATGATGATAAGGCTTCTTCTGGAATACCTCTTGCAAGACATACCTGAGGCTGTTTTACAGCAATTTTTAAAAATAAGTACAAGAAGTATAGTCTAAAATAATGATAAAAAGTACAGTTCAGTATAGCAGGGAAGTAATGTAACAATGTGTAAGAAGGCAGGAACTAGGGAGGGGCAAGGAAGAAATCCAACTCATTGAATGTGGTGATCTGGTGAGTTTCAGGTATTTGATACTCTTTGTGAGAGGCCTGAAGGTTGTTTCCTGAGGAAGGAACTCAGATAAAACAAATATAAGTTTTAAACTTTAAGACCAGAAAGGTGGATTTCTATTTTTATTAAAAAAAAACTATGGAACTATTGGGTCAGTTTCCATTTATGATCAGTATCATGTATTATGTACTGCACATAATTGTTTGTGCTATAATTTACATGACTGGTAGTTCAGTTGGTTTAAAAAAACACATAAACATGTGAGTATCATATAAGCATGTGAATAATGCATTGCACTAAAAACTATGCTACAAAGCCATTAAGCAACAGTACTTTTTCAACTTCATTATAATCTTATGAGACCACTTTTTATACACAGTCCCTTATTTACTGAAATGTCATTTTGTAGCACATGAATACTTTTCTTAAACTCTTGGAATTATAGAAACTAACCCAAAATGTGTTTCAAGTTCTCATGACTGGTAAATCTTTGGTAAATAAGATTAGTTTAATATTGTTCATTTATTAAAATAGCTGTGGTCAGGCGCAGTGGCTCACGCCTGTAATCACAGCACTTTGGGAGGCCAAGGCAGGCTGATCGCCTGATGTCAGGAGTTTGAGACCAGCCTGGCCAACATGGTAAAACCCTGTCTCTACTAAAAATACAAAAATTAGCCCGGCATAGTGGTGGGCTCATGTAATCCCAGCTACTTGGGAGGCTGAGGCAGGAGAATCGCTTGAACCCAGGAGGGAGGCAGAGATTGCAGTAAGCAAGATTGTGCCACTGCACTCCAGCCTGGGCAACAGAGTGAGACTCCGGCTCAAAAAAAAAAAAAAAAAAAAAAAAAGTTGCATCTTCTGAGTTATCAGTTTTAGGTATAATATGAGCTTGATATTTTTATTTTACCTGGGTTTACTAGTCAGATACATTTATCTCTATTAGATATTTAATATTATAAAGAAAATGTGCAAGTGACATGCAGTGTACATTACTAATATATTTCAAGCACAAACAAAAAAAAACAGTGTAGTTAACTTTTTAGGACTCTTGCTTTCATGATGGCTGCCTAACATGTGCATACAGTGAAAATACCTATAGGGAAATAACTTGCTGATGGCTAGCTTTGTTTGATGTTATGTCTATTTGAAAAGAGTTTTTGAAATCTCTTTGGTAACTTATTCCCTTGGAGTTTTACTCAGTTAAATTAAATAATGAATATTAAATTGAATATCTAAATCACTTTCCAAATCAGATACTGAAACATTAATTGTGGAACATAAGTTTTTCTACACTTGGCTTCTTATTACAGAAGAAAAAAAGATATTTGGGTCTGTAAGTAAACATGAACTGTGCCACACTGAAAGAGAACAGGCAAAACTGAATAGATATAAGAAAGTTGGGCTGGTGGTGGCTCATGCCTGTAATCCCAGCACTTTGGGAGGCCAAGACGGGTGGATCATGAGGTCAAGAGGTCGAGACCATCCTGGCCAACATGGTGAAACCCCGTCTCTACTAAAAATACAAAAATTACCTGAGTGTGGTGGTGTGTGCCTGTAGTCCCAGCTACTCGGGAGGCTGAGGCAGCAGGACAATCACTTGAACCTGGGAGGCAGAAGTTGCAGTGAGCTGAGATCACACCACTGTGCTCCAGCCTGGTGACACAGCGAGACTGTCTCAAAATAAATAAATAAATAAAAATAAAAAAGAAAGTTGTAGGTTTGTGGAAAAATAATTAAATAATCTTAGGAAAGGAATTTTATCTGTGGTCAAGGTGGCTAAGATTTGAATGGATTTGTTTATAAGTTATTAAAAAAAATCACCTTAATATCAAAAGTCCACTGAACTACAACCAGAATTTGATCTTCTCTTTTAAACTGATTGTGAAAGTTTTTCCTTTGCCTTTAAGTAACTCGCTTGGGAGGAAAATTCTGTGTTTTATTAAAATAATTTCCTGTGCTTCATGTTGTTAGGTCTTCAAATACTTAAGAAAACTGAGTCCTCTTTATTCAAACAGCAAAGGGATATTTTTCCTTAAACTATGTAACTTTCTGCAATTGCCTTTGAAGTCTTTTAATTATCACTCTGGTTAAATGAATGACTATTGTTTCAAAGTGACGTGTGCTTGTCTTTTAATCAAATGTTTTAAACCTTTGATATTTTTTATAAACTTTACAAAATTAAGTTCTAAATTAAGTATTTTTGACCTTGAACTAACTTTGAGAATTTCTAGGGATTTCTGGAATATATAAAAATTATTTTTTCTCTCTCTTTTTAAAAGGAAAGGTATCATACTAATTAGACTTATTTGATATGTTAAATTTGCATGGGAAGCATTGTCAAATAAAAAATGTTGTTTAACCTTCTTTGAATTACATTTACATGGATATGTTATGAATGTCACAGAAATTACATAAAATTTCTAAAAATTTGGTGTGTCCTGACACTTTATCAGGCATAATTTTGGTATTGTGTTAAAATATTGTATGCCATAGAAATATCCAAATTTCCTTGTCAATTTCATCATTATTAGAATGAACTCTCTCATCAGATCTTTAACCATGTCAATTTTAAGCATTGTTGTCCATAGATGGTTACTTGTTTTACTCTGAAAGCTTTTGCAAGCATCTGCAGTCCTAAAATGTTTCATCTTCAAGAAGATTCAGGAAAAAGACTCTGACAAATACAGGTTTCGAACTTTAAGGTCACACCATTGAACTAGGTAAATAATTTCCAGGACTCTAATGAAGAAACTGATTGGTTCATAAAACTGCTAACCCAACATCAAGCAGAACAAGAATTAATTACATGGGACTGAACAAATAGATTATTAATTTTATGGCCTTTTTGTTTGAAACATTGCTGGCTCTTTAATGCTTTACTTTTTCAGATTTAAGGAAACAGTTTTCTTTTCCCTTAAGCTATCTATAACTTACAGCAATTTGATAAAGTATACCTCTGTGAAAAAAAATGAAACAATTACTTTTTCTTTTTACCTGATCCCTCTAGAATTCAAAAGCTATCTGTGAGTATTCTTACTTTATGGCAATATCATTATTTGCATAAGTTCAATAGGAATCTGCTTGCCTTGTAACAGGAGACAACTGGAAACTCTGGTTATACAGTATTATCAGGGCTTTGAATGGAACATTACAGTTGAGAATGTACATAGAATCAGATATGATCAGACAGTTTTAAAAAACTAAGGTTGACTTTGTGGAGCCAATAAAGGCCCTTGTAAATAATTGGCCTGACATCTGGCTTTAAAGGTTCCCAACCCTCATGAAAGAAGGCCCAAGAACCTCAAAAATATTTCGAGTTCTTAAAAACAGAAGAATTTCCCTAAATTTATAGGTATTACAGGCAAATTCTGATGGCAAGTCTTTGGCTTACTAGCAGGGAGAACACTTTTAAAAGTCTAATCAGAGATTCCTTTTTAAAAGCAGACTTAAAAGGGCCTATATGGTTGATCACTGTTCTTGCTACACTTATGTAAATAATCAGGCCAAGTTTAATGAGACTAGACCTGTTTTGCAAACAAATTGGTCTTTCTCTGATCATCTGTGGCAGAAATGTAGGCATCTGTGGAGATGCATATTCATATAATCTTTTAAAAATATTGCATCTTGTATAGCTAAAGCAAAGACTATCTTTTAGTCAAATAATCTAAATAGAAAAATTATAGTACGTGATGGACAGGCATCAATAAATATCCATTTAAAGAATAAATGAATGAGAAAGTTTTGATTTTTTTAAAGATTAATGATTTTCCAAATTGCAAATTTAAGAACCACAAAATATATTTTGACTAAAAATACTAAAACATTAATATTTTAATTTATGGTCTGACCAGAAAACAACTTTTCAAATGTATTCTTCATTGGAATAAAATCATTTTTAAAACTTTTTTATTATGAAACATATACCCATATTGCTGTTCCTGAGTTGTGTCTTTTACAACAAACTATGGAATGTAAATAAAGTGTTTTCCCAAGTTCTGTGAGCTGTTCTAGCAAATTATCAAACTCAAGGAGAGGGTGGTAGAAGCCTCTGATTTATAGCCAGTCAGTCAAAAGTACATGAGACCCAGATTTGCAATTAGCATCAAAAATGGTGTTAGTCTTGTGGGACTGAAGCATTTAACTTGTGTGACCTGATGCTAACTCTAGGTAAATAGTGTCAGAATTGGATTAAATTGTGAGACATGTAGCTGATATCCAGAGAGATATAAAACTGCTTCACGTGGAAAAAAAAGCACATTTGCTATCGGAAGTGTTGTATGTGTAGAGAAATGGTGTTTTTTTCAGCTATATCCCTAGGAATAGTTGGGTCATAGGTTATGTGTGTACTCACATATTAGGTAATGCCTATTTTCCTAAAATTTATTTATATATTTATTTATTTATTGAGATGGAGTTTCGCTCTTGTTGCCCAGGCTGGAGTGCAATGGCAAAATCTCAGCTCACTGCAACCTCCGCCTCCCAGGTTCAAGTGATTCTCTTGCCTCAGCCTCCCAAGCAGCTGGGATTACAGGCATGTACCACCATGCCCAGCTAATTTTTTGTGTTTAGTAGATATGGGGTTTCACCATGTTGGTCAGGCTAGTCTAGAACTCCTGACCTCAGGTGATCCACCCACCTCAGCCTCCCAAAGTGCTGGGATTACAGACATGAGCCACTGCCCATGGCCCCTATTTTCCTAAAATTTATACCACCTAAAGTGGGTGAGAATTCTAATTAATCAATATCTTCTCCATAAATCTGACATTATTAAATTTTCATTTTTGCCTAATCTGATGGTAATGAAATATTATCATATTATAATTTTAGTTTAATTTCTCTTAATAAGCTTGAGCATCATGTTATGTTAATCAGCTATAAATATTTCTTCTTAAATAAAATACCTGCTTGTTTTAGTTTCCTATTGGTGCTCTAATTATCACAAATATAATAGCTTAAAACATACATTTGTTATAATTCTTGAGGCTAAAAGTTTGAAATGATTCTTATGGAACTTTGTGATATTATAATATATAATAAAGAAATGTGATATACAATATAATAAGAAAAATATATTTGATCTCTACACACCCCTCCTTTTTTTTTACACATAGCCCCTAAAACCCTGGAAATCTCTAAAGTGATTTGTGTCTTTTTGTACGCTGATTAGATCCCGGGGCACTAGCTGGGGGATCCTGGATAGCCTCCTGATGAGCACTTGTCAGGGGAACCAACCTAGTGAAGAAAGGTTTGCAATTTTCAGCCTCACTTTTCAACCTCTGGGGAAAGAAGAGGAGCTGGAGGCTGAATTAATCACCAATAGCCACTGATGTAGTCAATCATGTTTACATAATAAAACCTCTGTACAAAACCATAAAGGACAGGGTTCAGGGAGTTTCCAGGTTGCTGAACTCCTGAAGGTGCTGGGAAGGTGGAGCACCCTGAGGCATCATGGAAGCTCCAGGCTCCTTCCTCCCTATCTTGCTCTTGCATCTTTCATCTAGCTGTTTATTTGTATGCTTCTATAATACAAGGGTAAATGTAAGTAAAGTATTTCCCAGACTTCTCTGAGCAATTCTGGCAAATAATTGAACCTGAGACGGGGTCATGGTACCTCTGATTTATAGTCAGTCAATCAGAAGCACAGGTTAAAACAACCTAGCATATTGGTTGGCATTTGAAGTTGGGAAGGAGGCAATCTTCAGGGACTCAGCCCTTAACCTGTAGGGTCTGCACTAACTTCAGTTAGTGACAGGATTGAATTAAATTATAGAACACCCAGTTGGTGCTGAAGAATTGCTTGGTACGGAAAACCCCACAGATTTTGATGACCAGTATTCTGTGTTGAGAGTATAGTTGGAGAAAAAAGTTTGCCTTTCTGCCTTTTCCTATTAATACAGGCTTGAATAAAGATGTCAGCATGGCCGGTATTCCTTTTGAAGGCTCTCTGGGAAAATCCATTTCCTTACCTTTCTCAGCTTCTAGGATAGCCTCAAAAAATATAGAATTCTTACATTCTTCCATAAAAAATTATTTTTATGTACTATATTGAATCTTTTGATATTTTTGGATTATCTTCTATAATACTTTTGCCTTGAAGTCTATTTTGTCTGATATTAATATAGATGTACTACCTTGCTTTGATTAATATCTGCTTAATATATCTTGCTATAAACATTTATTTTCAAGCCTCCTGTCTTCTAATGCATTAGATGAATATATTTTAAATTCATGCTGTTGAGTATATTTTTTATATCCAGTTGATATTCTTTGTCACTTTAACTAGATAATTAAGGCCATTTATACTTATTGTGATTATAGTATATTTGGATTTATTTCTAGATCTTAATTTTGTAGTATTAGTAAGTTTTTTTCTCCTGTGTGTATGTGCATGCATGCATGTATGCATGCATGTGTGTGTGTGTTTTGTGCCTTCTCCTGGATCAATGGATTATTTTTCTGTTTCTGGTTCTACTTTTTTCCTATTTGTTTGAATGTGCTGTGCTGTTTGTTATACGTTAGTTTTTTTAATTTTTTAGTTAAAAAATAATTTTTAATTTTATGAGCACACAGTATGTGTATATATTTATAGGATACATGAGATTTTTATATAGATATACAATGTATAATAATCATATCAGGGTAAATGGGGTTCAGTCACCTCAAGCATTATTTCTTTGTGTTATAAACATTCCAATTTTACTACTTCAGTTATTCCAAAATGTACAACAAATTACTGCTAACTGTAGTCAACCTGTTGTACTATCAAATATTAGACCTTATTCTTTGTATCTAACTATATTTTTGTACGCATTAACCATCTCCATTTCCATATCCTCCCCTGCAACTACCCCTCCAAGGCTCTGGTAACCATCTTTCTACTTTCAATTTCCATGAGTTCAATTGTTTTAATTTTTAGCTCCACAAATAAGTGAGAACATGCAAAGTTTGTCTTTCTGTGCCTGACTTATTTCACTTAACCGAATGTCCTCCAGTTCCATCTATGTTGTTGCAAATGACAGGATCTTATTCTTTAAGGGCTGAAAAGTATTCTATTGTGTGTAGGTAGCACAACTGAATACTGTTTTTCTATTCATTCATCTGCTGATGGACACTCAGGTTGCTTCCAAATCTTGGCTATTGTGAATAGTGCTGCAATAAATATGAGAGTGCAGATATTTCTTTGATATACTGATTTCCTTTCTTTTGGGTATATACCCAGTAAGGAGATTGCTGGATCATATGGCAGTTCTATTTTTAATTTTTTTTTCAGGAACCTCCATACTGTTGTCCATAGTGGCTGTGCTAATTTACATTTTTACCAACATCGTTTGAGTGTTCCCCTTTCTCCACATCTTTGCCAGCATTCTCTATTACCCGGCTTTTGGATAAAAGACATTTTAACTGGGGTAAGATGATATCTTATTGCAGTTTTGATTTGCATATCTCTCATGATCAATGAGGTTAAGCACCTTTTCATATGCCCATTTTCCATTTGTATATCTTCTTTTAGAAATGTCTATTCAAATCTTTTGCCCATTTTTTAATCGGGTTATTGGATTTTTTTCATATAGACTTGTTTGAGCTCCTTATGTATTATGGTTATTAATCTTTTCTGAGATGAATAGGTTGCAAATATTTTCTCCTATTCTGTGGGCTGTCTTCACTCTATTGATTGTTTCCTCTGCTACTTGGAAGCTTTTTAATTTGAGGTGATCCCATTTGTCTATTTTTGCTTTGATTGTGCTGTCAGGGTATTACTCCAGAAATATTCAACCAGGCCAATGCCCTGTAGAGTTTTCCCAATGTTTTCTTTTAGTAGTTTCATAGTGTGGGATCTTAGATTTAAGTCTTTCATCTCTTTTCATTTTATTTTTATACATAACGAAAGATGGAGGTCTAGTGTCATTCTTCCACATGTGGATATCCAGTTTTCCTAGCACCATTCATTGAAGAAACGTTTCCCCCAATGCATGTTCTTGATACTTTTGTCAAAAATTAGTTCACAGTAGATGCATAAATTTATGTCTGGATTCTGTGTTTTGTTCCATTGTTCTATGTGTCTGTTTTTAATGCTACGACCATATTGTTTTGGTTACTATAACTCTGTAGTATAATTTGAAATCCAGTAATGTGATTGCTCCAGTTTTTGCTCAGGGTGGTTTTGGATATTCTTATTCTTTTGTGGTTCCACATAAATTTTAGATTAATTTTTTCTATTTATGTGAATAATGTCATTGGTATTTTGATAGGAATTACATTAAATCTTTAGATTGCTTTGGATAGAATAGAGATTTTAACAATATTGATTTCCAGTCCATGAATGTGGAATATCTTTTCATTTTTTGTGTCCTCTGCAATATCTTTCATCAATGATTCATAAATTTAATTGTAGAGATTGTTCACTTCTTTTATTGAGTTATTGCCTAGGTACTTAATTTTATTTGTAGCTATTGTAAATGGAATTACTTTTTAGTTTCTTTCTCAGATTGTTTGTTGTTGGCATACAGAAATGCTACTTATTTTGTATGTTTATTTTATATCCTTCAACTTTACTGAATTGTTTTATCAGTTCAAATAGATTTTTGGTGGAGTCTTTCTCTAAATATAAGATTATATCATCTGCAAACAGAATAATTGGACTTACTCCTTTCCAATTTAGATGCCTTTTATATCTTTTACTTGTCTGGTTGCTCTAGCTAGGATTTCCAGTACTAAGTTGAATAACAGTCGTAAAAGTGGGCATCCTTGTCCTGTTCTACATCTTAAAACAAAGGCTTTCAGTTTTCCCTGTTCAGTATGATACTAGCTGTCTGTCTGTCACATATGGCTTTTATTGAGTTATGTTCCATCTATACCCATTTTTTAAGGTTTTTTCATGAAGGGATGTCAAATTTTATCAAATGCATTTTCAGCATCAATTGAAATGATCATATGATTTTTCTCCTAAATTATCTTGATATGATGTATCACATGGATTGATTAGTGTTTGTTGAACTATCTTTGCATATCTGGGATGAATCCCACTTGGTCATGATGAACGATTTTTTGAGTGTGTAGTTAAATTCAGTTTGCTAGTATTTTGTTGAATGTTTTTGCGTCAATGTTTGGCCTGCAGTTTGTTTGTTTGTTTGTTTTTTTATGTGTTTTTGTCTGGTTTTAATATAAGGGTAATTCTGGCCTTGTAGAATGAGTTTGGAAGTATTCCCTCCTTTATTTTTTGGAATAGTTTGATTTGGATTGGTATTAGTTCTTCTTTAAATGTTTGATAGAATTCAACAGTAAAGCCATTGAGTCTTAGGCTTTTGTTTGCTGGAAGCATTTTTATTACAGCTTCAATTTCAGTACTGGTCATTGGTCTATTCAGATTTTGGATTTTCCCATAGTTCAATCTTTGTAGGTTGTATGTGTCTAGGATATATCCATTTCTTCTAAGTGTTTCGATTTGTTGGCATATTGCTCATGTTAGTCTGTAATGATTCCTTGAATTTCTGTGATATCAGTTGTTGTTTCCTTTTTCATCTGTGAATTTTATTACTTGGGATGTCTTTCTTTTTTCTTAATCTGGCTGGCTGAAGGTTTGTGGATTTTGTTTATCTTTTCAAAAAGCCAACTTCTGTTTTGTTGATATTTTATATATTTTTTCATTTCAATTTCATGTATTTATGCTCTTACCTTTATTATTTCTTTTCTTCTACTAAATTTGTGTTCAGTTTTACTTTTCCAGTTTTTTATTATTTTTATTTTTGTGGGCATATAGTAGGTGTATGCATTTATGGAGTACATGAAACTTTTTTTTAATTATTTTTTTGAGATGGAGTCTCACTCTGTCACCAGGCTGGAGTGCAGTGGTGCAATCTCGGCTCACTGCAACCTCCGATTCCTGGGTTCAAGTGATTCTCCTGCCTCAGCCTCCCAAGTAACTGGGACTACAGGCGCCCACCACCATGCCAGGCTAATTTTTTTATTTTTAGTAGAGACAGGGTTTCACCATGTTGGCCAGGATGGTCTCGATCTTTTGACCTCGTGGTCCACCCGCCTTGGCCTCCAAAAGGGCTGGGATCACAGGTGTGAGCCACCTCACCCGGCCCGAAATTTTTTTTTTTTAATGGGGTTTCACTCTTGTTGCCCAGGCTGGAGTGCAATGGCACGATCTTGGCTCACTGCAACCTCCACCTCCTGGATTCAAGAGATTCTCCTGACTGAGCCTCCCAACTAGCTGGGATTACAGGCATGCACTGTCACAGCTGGCTAATTTTGTATTTTTAGTAGAGACAAAGTTTCTCCATGTTGGTCAGTCTGGTCTCGAACTCCTGACCTCAGGTGATCCACCTGCTTCGCCTCTCAAAGTGCTGGGATTACAGGCGTGAGCCACTGCGCCTGGCCAAAATGTACTCCTTTGAAAGGTGCCACCAAGATTCGAACTCGGATTGCTGGATTCAAAGTCCAGAGTGCTAACCATTACACCATGGGACCAACCCAAAATGTTTTAATACAGGCATGCTATGTTAAATAATCACATCATGGAGAATGAGGTATCCATCCTCTTAAGCATTTATCCTTCATGTTACAAACAATCCAATTATACTCTTTTAGTTATTTTATAATATACAATCAAGTTATTATTGACTAGTTGTGCTATCAAATAGTAGGTCTTGTTCATTCTTTCCAACTACTTTTTCTTTTTTTTTATTATTATACTTGAAGTTTTGGGATACATGTGCAGAATGTGCAGGTTTGTTACATAGGTATACCCGTGCCATGGTGGTTTGCTGCACCCATCAAACCATCATCTACATTAGGTACTTCTAATGCTATCCCTCCCCTAGCCCCACAATGAGGTTTCACTATGTTCGCCAGGATGGTCTCAATCTCTTGACCTTGTGATTTACCCACCTCGACACCAGTGTGTGATGTTCCCCTCCCTGTATCAATGTGTCTCATTGTTCAACTCCCACTTATGAGTGAGAATATGCGGTGTTTGGTTTTCTATTCCTGTGTTAGTTTGCTGAGAATGATGGTTTCCTGCTTCATCCATGTCCCAGCAAAGGACGTGAACTTATCCTTTTTATGGCTGCACAGTATTCCATGGTGTATATATGCCACATTTTCTTTATCCAGTCTATCATTGATGGGCATTTGGGTTGGTTTCAAGTCTTTGCTATTGTGAATAGTACTGCAATAAACATACGTGTGCATGTGTCTTTATAGTAGAATGATTTGTAATCTCTAGGGCATATACCCAGTAATGGGATTGCTGGGTCAAAAGGTATTTCTGGTTCTAGATCACTGAGGAATCACCACACTGTCTTCCACAATGGTTGAACTAATTTACACTCCCACCAAGAATGTAAAAGCCCTCCTATTTCTCCACATCCTCTCCAGAATCTGCTGTTCCTTGACTTTTTAGCAATCACCATTCTAACTGGCATGAGATAGTGTCTCATTGTGGTTTTGATTTGCATTTCTCTAATGACCAGTGATGATGAGCTTTTTTTCATATGTTTATTGGCCGCATAAATATCTTCTTTGGAGAAGTGTCTGTTCGTATCCTTTGCCCACTTTTTAACGGGGTTGGTTTTTTTTTTGTGTGCATTTATTTAAGTTCATTATAGATTCTGGATATTAGCCCTTTGTCAAAAGGATAGATTGCAAAAATTTTCTCCCATTTTGTAGATTGCCTGTTCACTCTGATGATAGTTTCTTTTGCTGTGCAGAAGCTCCTTAGTTTAATTAGGTCTTATTTGTCAGTTTTGGCTTTTGTTGTCATTGCTTTTTGTGTTTTAGTCATGAAGTCTTTGCCCATGCTTACATCCTGAATGGTATTGCGTAGGTTTTCTTCTAGGATTTTTATGGTTTTAAGTCTTATGTTTAAGTCTTTAATCCATCTCGAGTTAATTTTTGTATAAGGTGTAAGAAAGAGGTCCAGTTTCAGTTTTTTCCATATGGCGAATTTTCTCAATACCATTTATTAAATAGGGAATCCTTTTCCCATTGCTTGTTTTTGTCAGGTTTGTCAAAGATCACATAGATGTGTGGCATTATTTCTGAGACTTCTGTTCTGTTCCATTGGTCTATATATCTATTTTGGTACCAGTACCATGCTGTTTTGGTTAATGTAGCCTTATAGTATAGTTTGAAGTCAGGTAATGTGATGCCTCCAGCTTTGTTCTTTTTGTGT
This sequence comes from Pan paniscus, assembly GCF_029289425.2. Lineage (NCBI taxonomy): Eukaryota > Metazoa > Chordata > Mammalia > Primates > Hominidae > Pan > Pan paniscus. The sequence continues at coordinate 165,173,322 of NC_073254.2, read as the reverse complement.
AGGATTGTCTTGGCTACATGAGCTCTTTTTTGGTTCCATATGAAATTTAAAGTACTTTTTTCTAACTCTGTGAAGAAAGTCAATGATAGCTTGATGGGGATAGCATTGAATCTATAAATTACTTTGGGCAGTATGGCCACTTTTGCGATATTGATTCTTCCTATCCATTAGCGCGGAATGTTTTTCCATTTGTTTATGTCCTCCCTTATTTCCTCGAGCAGTGGTTTGTAGTTCTTCTTGAAGAGGTCCTGCACATCCCTTGTAAGTTGTATTTCTAGATATTTTATTCTCTTTGTAGCAGTTGTGAATGGGAGTTCACTTATGATTTGGCTCTCTGTCTATTGTTGGTGTGTAGGAATGCTTGTGATTTTTGCACATTGGTTTTGTATCTCGAGACTTGGCTGAAGTTGCTTACCAGCTTAAGGAGATTTTGGGCTGAGACGATGGGGTTTTCTAAATATATAATCATGTCATCTGCAAACAAAGACAATGTGACTTCTCCTCTTCCTATTTGAATACTCCTTATTTCTTTCTCTTGCCTGATTGCCCTGGCCAGAACTTCCAATACTATGTTGAATAGGAGTGGTGAGAGAGGGCATCCTTGTCTTGTGCTGGTTTTCAAAGGGAATGCTTCCAGCTTTTGCCCATTTAGTATATTAGCTGTGGGTTCATCATAAATAGTTCTTATTATTTTGAGATACATTCCATCAATACCTAGTTTATTGAGAGATTTTAGAATGAAGGGTTGTTGAATTTATTGAAGGCCTTTTCTGTGTCTATTGAGATAATCATGTGGTTTTTGTTATTGGTTCTGTTTATGGGATGGATTACGTTTATTGATTTGTGTATGCTGAACCAGCCTTGCATCCCAGGGATGAAGCTGACTTCATCATGGTGGATAAGTGCTGCTGGATTCGGTTTGTCAGTATTTTATTGAGGATTTTCGCATTGGTGTTCATCAGGGATATTGGCCTGAAATTTTATTTAATGCAGTTTCTTCATAGTGTCTCTGGTCTCTACAATTTGGTATGTTTTTCCAGTGGTTAATACCGGTTTTTCCTTTCCATATTTAGTGCTTCCTTCACAAGTTCTTGTAAGGCAGGCCTGGTGGTGACGCAGTATCTCAGCATTTGCTTGTTTGTAAAGGATTTTATTTTTCTTTCCCTTATGAAGCTTAGTTTGGCTGGATATAAAATTCTAGGCTTAAAATTCTTTTAAGAATGTTGAATATTGGCCTCCACTCTCTTCTGGCTTGTAGGGTTTCTGCAGAGAGATCTGCTTTTAGTCTGATGGGCTTGCCTTTGTGGGAAACCTGACCTTTCTCTCTGGCTGCCCTTAACATTTTTTCCTTCATTTTTAACCTTGGTGAATCTGACAATTATGTGTCTTGGGGTTGCTCTTCATGAGGAGTATCTTTGTGGTGTTCGCTGTTATTTCCTGAATTTGAATGTTGGCCTGTCTTGCTAGTTTAGGGAAGTTCTCCTGGATAATATCCTGAGGAGTGTTTTCCAACTTGGTTCCATTCTCCTTGTCACTTTCAGGTACACCAATCAAACGTAGGTTTGGTCTTTTCACATAGTCCCATATTTCTTGGAGGCTTTGTTCATTCCTTTTCATTCTTTTTTCTCTAATCTTGTCTACATGCTTATTTCATTAAGTTGATCTTCAATCTCTGATATCCTTTCTTCTGGTTGCTTGATTCGGCTACTGATACTTGTGTGTGCTTCACAAAGTTCTCATGCTGTGCTTTTCAGCTCCATTAGGTCATTTAAATTCCACTCTAAACTGGTTATTCTAGTTAGCAATCCCTCTAACCTTTTTTCAAGGTTCTTAGCTTCCTTGCATTTGGTTAGAACATGCTCCTTTAGCTCAGAGGAATTTGTTACCACCTTCTGAAGCCTACTCCTGTCAATTCGTCAAACTCATTCTCTGTCCAGTTTTGTTCCCTTGCTGGCGAGGAGTTGCGGTCCTTTGGAGAAGAAGAGGCATTCTGGTTTTTAGAATTTTCAGCCTTTTTGCGCTGGTTTTTCCTCATCTCTGTGGATTTAACTACCTTTGGTCTTTGATGTTGGTGAACTTTGGATGGGGTTTCTGTGTGGACATCCTTTTTGTTGATGTGGATGCTATTCTTTCTGTTTGTTAGTTTTTCTTCTAACAGTCAGGCCCCTCTGCTGCAGGTCTGCTGGAGTTTATTGGAGGTCCACTCCAGATGCTGTTTGCCTGGGTATCACCAGTGGAGGCTGCAGAACAGCAAAGATTGCTACCTGTTCCTTCCTCTGGAAGCTTCATCCCAGAGGGGCACCAACCAGATGCCAGTCAGAGCTCTTCTGTATGAGGTGTCTCTCGACCCCTGCTGGGAGGTGTCTCCCATTCAGGAGGCACGGGGGTCAGGGACCCACTTGAGGAGGTAGTCTGTCCCTTAGCAGAGTTCGAGCGCTGTGCTGGGAGCTGGGAGCGCTCTCTTCAGAGCTGGCAGGCAGGAATGTTTAAGTCTGCTGAAGCTGCGCCCACAGCCGCCCCTTCCCTCAGGTCCTCTGTCCCAGGGAGACGCGAGTTTTATCTATAGGCCCCTGACTGGGGCTATTGCCTTTCTTTCAGAGATACCCTGCCTGGAGAGGAGAAATCTAGAGAGGCAGTCTGGCTACAGCAGCTTTGTGGAGCTACGGCGGGCTGTGCCCAGTTCGAACTTTCTGGCAGCTTTCTTTATGCTGTGAGGGGAAAACCACCTATAAAAGCCTCAGTAATGGCAGGTGCCCCTTCCCCCACCAAGCTCATGTGTCTCAGGTCGACTTCAGACTGCTGTGCTGGCAGCGAGAATTTCAAGCCTGTCAATCTTAGCTTGCTGGGCTCCATGGGGATGGGATCCACTGAGCTAGACCACTTGACTCCCTGGCTTCAGCCCCTTTTCCAGGGGAGTGAAGGGTTCTGTCTCACTGGCATTCCAGGTGCCACTGGGGTATGAAAAAAAATCTCCTGCAGCTAGCTCAGTGTCTGCCCAAATGGCCGCCCAGTTTTGTACTTGAAACCCAGGGCCCTGGTGGTGTAGGCACCCAAGGGAATCTGTTGGTCTGTGGGTTGTGAAGACCATGGGAAAAGCATAGTATCTGGGCCAGAATGCACTGTTCCTCACGGCACAGTCCCTCATGGCTCCCCTTGCCTAGGGGAGGGAGTACCCTGACCCCTTGTGCTTCCCAGGTGAGGCAACGCACCACCCTGTTTCAGCTCACCCTCTGTGGGCTGCACCCACTGTCTAACCAGACTCAAAAGAGATGAGCTGGGTATCTCAGTTGGAAATGCAGAAATCACCTGCCTTGTGCATTGATCTCGCTGGGAGCTGCAGACCAGAGCTGTTCCTATTTGGCCATCTTGCTAGCCACCCCTCTCTAAGTACCTTCTCATACCCATTAACTATCCCCACCTCCCTCTACCCCCACTACCCTACTTAGCTTCTGGTTTCCATCTTTCTGCTCTCTATATCCATAAGTTCACTTGTTTTGATTTTTAGATCCCATAAATAAGTGAGAATATGTGGTCTGTTTTTCTGTGCCTGGCTTATTTCACTTAACATAATGATCTCTAGTTCTATTTATGTTTTTGCAAATGACAGAATTTCATTCTTTTTCATGGCCGAATAGTAGTACATTGTATATATGTACCACATTTTCTTTATCCACTCATCTGTTGATGGTCACTTAGGGTGCTTCCAAATCTTAACTATTGTGAGCAGTGATGCAACAAACACAGGAGTGCAGATATCTTTTTGATATACTGATTTTCACTCTTTGGGGTATATGCCCATCAGTGAAATGCTGGATCTTATGGTAGATCTAATTTTAGTTTTTTGAGGAACCTCCAAACTGTTCTCTACAGAGGTTGTACTAACTTACATTCCCACCAACAGTGTACGAGGGTTCCCTTTTCTCCATATCCTTGTCAGCATTTGTTATTGCCTGTCTTTGGATATGAGCCATTTTAACTGGGGTGAGATGATATTTCATTGTAGCTTTGATTTGCATTTCTTTGATTATCAAAGATGTCAAGCACTTTTCACATGACTGTTTATCATTTGTCTGTCTTCTTTTGAGAAATGCCTGTTCAAATTTTTTGCCCAGTTTTAGATTGGATTATTAGTTTTCTTCCTTTAGAGTTGTTTGAGCTCTTTACATATTCTGATTATTAATCCCTTGTCAGAGGGGTAGTTTGCAAATATTTTCTCCCATTCCATGGGTTGTCTCTTCACTTTGTTAACTGTTTCCTTTGCTGTTCAGAAGCTTTTTAACTTGATGTAATCCCATTTGTCTGTTTTGGCTTTGATTGTCTGTGCTTGTGGGGTATCACTAAAAAATTTTTTGCCCAGGGCAATGTCCTAGAGAATTTCCCCCATGTTTTCTTGTAGTAGTTTTATAGTTTAGGGTCTTAGATTTAAGTCTTTAATCAATTTTAATTTGATTTTTGTATATGGTGAGAGATAGGGGTCTATTTTCATTCATCTGTATGTGGATATCCAATTTTCCCAGCATCGTTTATTGAAGAGACCATTTTTTCCTCAGTGTATGTCCTTGGCACTTTCATCGATGAGTTCACTGTAAGGGTGTGGATTTGTTTCTAGGTTCTTTATTCTGTTCCATTGGTCTATGTGTCTGTTTTTGTGCTAGTACCACACTGTTTTGTTTACTATAGCTCTGTAGTATAATTTGAGGTCAGATAATGTGATTTCTACAGTTTAGTTCTTTTTCCTCAGGATAGCTCTGGATATTCTTTGTCTTTTGTGGTTCCATATAAATTTTAGGATTGTTTTTTCTATTTCTGTGAAGAATGTCATTGGTATTTTTATAGGGCCTTGCACTGAATCTGTAGATTGCTCTAGGTAGAACAGACATTATAACAATATTGATTGTTCCAATCTGTGAACACGGAGTATTTTTTTTTCATTTTTTTGTGTCTCTTCAATGTTTTTCATCGGTGTTTTATCATGTTTATTATAGAAATCTTTCACTTCTTCAATTAATTCCTAGGTATTTTATGTGTGATTATTGCAAATGGGATTACTTTTTAAATGTCTTTCTCAGATTTCTCACTGTTGGCATATAGAAATGCTACTGATTTTTGTATGTTCATTTTGTATCCTGCACCTTTACTAAATTTGTTCATCAGTTATAATAGCTTTTTTGTAGAGTTTTTAGGTTTTTCCAAATAGAAGATTATATCATCTGAAAACAAGAATAATTTGATTTCTTACTTTCCACTTCGAATGCCCTTTATTTTTTTCTCTTGTCTGGTTATTCTAGCTAGGACGTCCAGTACTATGTTGAGTAACAGTGTTGAAAGCCAGCATTCTTGTCGTGTTCCAGATCTCAGGGGAAAGACTTTCAGTTTGTCCCTGTTCGGTATGATACTAGCTGTGGGTCTGTCATATATAGCTTTTATTGTGTTGAGGCATATTCGTTCTATACTCAGTTTTTTTTTGGTTTTTATTATGAAGGGATTTTGAATTTTATCAAATGATTTTTCAGCATCAATTGAAATGATCATATGGCTTTTGCCCTTCCTTCTCTTGATATAATGTATCACATTGATTGATTTGCATATGTTGAAGCATCCTTGCGTCCCAGGGATAAATCCCACTTGGTCATGATTAATGATCTCTTTAATGTATTGCTAAATTTGTTTTGCTAGTGTTTTGTTCAGGATTTTTGCAACCATATTCATCAGAGATACTGTCCTGTAATTTTCTTTTTTTGAAGTGTCTTTGTCTGGTTTTGGTATCAGGGTAATATTGGCCTTATAGAGTGAGTTTCAACACATTCTTTCCTTCTCTGTTTTTCATAATAGTTTGAGTAGGATTGGTATTAATTCTTTAAATGTTTGGTAGAATTCAGCAGTAAAGACATCGGGTCTTGGGCTTTTCTTTACTAGGAGCCTTTTTGACAGTTTTGATCTCATTAGTTGTTACAGGTCTGTTCAGGGTTTGGATTTCTTCCTGATTCAATCTTGGTAGGTTGTATGTGTCTTAGAAATTGTCAATTTATTCCAGGCCAATTTATTGGTATGTAGCTGCTCATAGTAGCCACTAATGAACTTTTGAATTTCTGCAATATCAATTGTAATGTTTCATTTTTCATTTCTGATTGTATCCATTTGGGTCTTTTCTCTGTTTTTCTTAGTCCAGCTGAAGGTTTGTCAAATTTGTTTAGCCTTTTAAAAAACCAATGTTTTGTTTCATTTATCTTTCATATTGTTTTTATTTATCTCAAATTCATTTATTTCTGCTGTGATCTTTATTATTTATTTTCTTCTACTAATGTTGGATGTGGTTTGCTCTTTTCTAGTTTTTTAAGAAGCATCTGGCTGGGCGCAGTGGTTCACGCCTGTAATCCCAGCACTTTGGGAGGCTGAGGTGGGCAGATCACCTGAGGTCAGGAATTTAAGACCAGCCTGACCTACATGGAGAAATTCCATCTCTACTAAAAATACAAAATCAGCTGGGCGTGGTGGTACATGCCTGTAATCCCAGCTACTGGGAAGGCTGAGGCAGGAGAATCACTTGAACCCAGGAGGCGGAGGTTGCAGTGAGCCAAGATTGCACCATTTCACTCCAGCCTGGGCAACAAGAGCGAAACTCTGTCTCTCAGGGAAAATTAAAAAAAGAAAAAAGCATCTTTAGATTGTTTATTTAAAGTTTTTTCTCTTTTTTGATGTAGGTACTTATAGCTATGAAATTTTTAGCACTGCTTTTGCTGTATCCTGTAGGTTTTGGTATGTTGTGTTTGCATTACCATTTGTTTCAAGAAATTTTTCAGTTTCCTTCTTAATTTCTTCATTGACCCACTGGTGTTTTTCTAGTTCTTCAAAATGTATCATTAGGTGACATTTTCTATGTTTTTGAGGTAGGCACTTATTGGTATAAACTTTCCTCTTATAACTGCTTTTGCTGAATCCCATAGGTTTGGGCATGTTGTATTTTCATTTATTTCATTTATTTTCATTTATTTCAGTAAATTTTTAAATTTCCTTTTTAATTTATTCATTGGACCACTGTTCATTCGGGAGCATATTGTTTAATTTCCATGTGTTTGTATAGTTTTCAAAATTCTTCTTTTTATTGATTTCTAGTTTTATTCCATTGTGGTCAGAGAAGATACCATATATTATTTCAATTGTTTGGAACTTTTTAGTATCTCTTCTAAGGCCTAATGTATAGTCTGTCCTTGAGAATGATCCATTATTCTCCTGTTGAAGAGAAGAATGTGTATTCCCAGCCATTGGATGAAATGTTCTATAAATATTTATTAGGTCCATTTCGTCTACAATACATATTAGGTCCAATATTTCTTGTTGGTTTTCTTTCTGGGTAAACTGTCCAGTGCTGAAAATGGGGTGCTGACATCTCCAGTTATAATTGTATTGGGGTCTTATCTCTTTCTTTAGTGCTAATAATATTTGCTTTATATGCCTGGGGGTTCCAGTGTTTGGTGCATATATATTTAAAATTGTTACATCCTCTTGCTAAATTGATCACTTTATCATTATGTAATGAAATTCTTTGTCTCTTTTTATTATTTTTGTCTTAAAGTCTGTTCTATCTGATATATATATATGCTACTGCTGCTCACTTTTTTATTTCCATTTGCATAAAATGTCTTTTTCCATCCCTTTATTTTTCATTCTATGTGTGTTTTTATAAGTGAAATGTGTTTTTTGTAGGCATCAGATAATTGAGTCCAGTATCTTAAATTCATGCAGCCACTGTCTTTTGATTAGAAAGTTTAATTCACTTGCATTCAATGTTGTTATTGGTAAGTAAGGACTTAACTCCTGCCATTTTGTTATCTATTTTCTCTGGTTGTTTGTGGTCTTCCCTTTCTTTTTTTCTGCCTTCCTGTCTTCCTTTTTCTGAAAGGGATTTTCTCTGATGGTATGTTTTAATTTCTTGTTTTATATTTTTTGTGTATCTGTTATAGTTTTTTTAATTAGAGGATATCATGAGGCTTGCAAATAACATCTTATAACTCATTTTTTAAACTGATGACAACTTACTTAATTCTGCTTGCAAAACAAACACGGAAAGACAAAGCTAATAAAAACTCCACAATGTAACATGATCTCCACTCCTGCTTTTAACCTTTTTGTTGTTTCTATTTATATCTTATCAAATGGTCCGTGTCTTAAAAAGTTGTTGCAGTTGTTATTTTTGATAGGTTTGTCTTTTAGTCTTCCTAGTCAAGATATGAGTAGTTTACACACCACAATTACAGTGTTATTACATCTGTATTTGTCTGTGTACTTACTGATACCAGTGAATTTTGTACCTTCAGATAATTTCTTATTGCTCATTGGGATCTTTTTTTTTAGACTGAAGGACTCCCTTTAGTATTTCTCACAAGTGAAGTCTGGTGTTGGTGACAACCCTCAGCTTTTGTTTGTCTGGGAAGTCTTTATTTCTCCTTCATGTTTGAAAGGTATTTTCACCAAATATGGCTATTTTAGGGTAAAAGATTTTTTCCCTTCGGCACTTTAAGTATGTCAAGTCACTCTCCCCTGGCATGTAAGGTTTCCACTGAGAAGTTTGCTGCCAGTTTTGTTGGAGCTTCATTGTATGTTATGTGTTTGCTTTCTCTTGCTGCTTTTAGGATCCTTTCTTTATCCTCCACCTTTAGGAGTTTGGGTACTACATGTCTGGAGGTAGCCTTTATTGGGTTAAATCTGCTTGGTGTTCTATAACTTTTTTGTACTTAAATATTGATATTTTCCTCTAGGTTTGGAAAGTTCTCTGTTATTATCCCTTTGAATAAACTTTCTACTCCCCTGTCTTTCTCTACCTCCTCTTTAAGACCAGTAACTCTTAGATTTGCCCCTTTGAGGCTATTTTCTGGATCCTGTAGGCATGATTATTTTGTATTCTTTATTATTTTATTCTTTTTTCTTTTGACTCTTCAGACTGTATATTTTTAAACAACCTGTCTTGAAGCTCATTAATTCTTCTTCTGCTTGATCAGTTCTGCTGTTGAGAGATTATTTTGCACTCATTCTTCAGTTTGCCAATCAAATTTTTCAGCTCCCAAATTTCTGCTTGATTTTTAAAAATTATTTCAGTCTCTTTGTTAAATTTATCTTATAGGATTCTGAAGTCCTTCTCTGTGTTATCTTGGATTTTGTTGCATTTCCCCAAAATAGCTATTTTGAATTCTTTGTCTGAAAGGTCACATAGCTCTGTCACTCCAGAGATGGTCATGATGCCTTATTCAGTTTGTGCTTTGAAGTCATTTTTTCTTGGATGATTCTGATGCATGTGGATGCTCATCTATGTCTGGGCATTAAAGAGTTATTTATTCTAATCTTTGCAGTCTGGGTTTGTTTGTACCCACCCATCTTGAGAAGACTTTCCAAGTATTCAAAAGGAATTGGGTGTTGTGATCTAAGTTTTTGGTCACTACAGCCTTATCTGTATTAGGAGTCACCCCAAGCCTAATAACGCTGTGGCTCTTGCACATTCATAGAGTTACTGCCTTGTGGTCTTGGGTAAGATCTAGGGGAATTCCCTGGATTATCAGGCAGAGTCTCTGTTCTGTTTCTTAACATTCCCCCAATCAAATGGAATCTCTCTTTCTTTCTTTCTTTTTTTTTTTTTTTTTTTGAGATGGAGTTTCACTCTTGCTTCCCAGGCTGGAGTGCAATGGCGTGATCTCAGCTCACCACAACCTCTGCCTCCCAGGTTCAAGTGATTCTCCTGCCTCAGCCTTCTGAGTAGCTGGGATTACAGGTGCCTGCCACCATGCCCGGCTAATGTTTGTATTTTTAGTAGATACAGTGTTTCTTCATGTTGGTCAGGCTGGTCTTGAATTCCCAACCTCTGGTGATCCACCCGTCTCAGCCTCCCAAAGTGCTAGGATTACAGGCGTGAGCCACCGCGCCCAGCTGGAATCTCTCTTTCTGTGCTGAGCTGCCCGGAGTTGGTGGAGAGTTACAGAAGCACTCCCATGGCCACCACTGCTGGAATGTATTGGGTCACATCTGAAGCCAGCACAGTATTGGTTCTCATCAAAGGCCTGTGGCAACTATTTCCTGGCTATTGCTGATGTTAATTCAAGGCCCAAAGGCTCCTTAGTCAGCAGGTGATGAATCCTGCCAGGACTGGGTCTTTCCCTTCAGTAAAGTAGGTTGCCTTCTGGTCCAGGGTGTGTCTAGAAATGACATCCAGGAGCTAGAGCCCGGCACAGGGGGCTTTAGGAATCTACCTGGTGCTTTATTTTACTGGGGCTAAGATGATATCCAGGTTGCAAGACAAAGTCCTCTTTTCTTTTTCCTCTCCTTTCTTCAAGCAGAAGGCATGTCTCCCCATGGCCATCACAGCTGGGAATGTGCTGAAGTCAGCATGCTGAAGCCAGCATGCTACTGGGTCTTACACAGTTGCCTGTGGCAACTGCTGCCTGGGTTCTGCTGATGTTTATTCAAGGTCCAAGTGCTCTTTAGTCAGCAGTTGGAGAATTCTGTGAGGACTAAGTCCTTCCCTTCAGTGCAGTGGGTTCCCGTCTGGCCCATGGTGGGTCTAGAAATGTCATCTGGGAGCTCTGGCCTGGAATGGGGGCTTCAAGACTCTGCCTGGTCCTTTATTTTATGATGGCTGAGCAGGTATCTAAGTTGCAAGACAAAGTCCGTTTTTACCCTTCCTTCTCCCCCTAGAGCTGTGCTTTCTGGAGGGGGGAGGGGTGATGCAAGTACTACTCCCTTGGCCACCCCAGCTAGTGTCTCACTGGGTTGCATGTACCCCAAGTCCACTGGCTCTGAATACATCACAGCACCAGGACTTGTTTGGGAATTGCAGTCCTTGTGGCGTAGACTGCCACTGCATTTATTTAGGACCTCAGAGTGCTTTAGTCCATATTGATGAGGCTAGCCAGAACTTAAGTTCCAACCACTGGGAGGGATGATTCTCCTCTGGCTAGGGCTGGTCTAAATGCTCCCTCCATGGGCACCAGCCAAATTCTGCCCTGTGTTGCTTTGCACTGTGACAGAGCAGCACTGAGTTCCACTGCAAAGTCCCATAGCAACTTTGCTTTCCCTTCCCCAAGCACACAGATTCTCTCTCTATGCCACATAGCATTGCCAGGGGGTGGGGGAGGGGTGGTGTCAGCAATTCAAGACTGTGTTTCCTACCCTCTTCAGTGCCTCTTTCCTGATACCAGGTTAAAACCAGGTACTGTGATTGCTCACCTGATTTTTGGTTCTTATGAAGATGCTTTCTTGTGTGGATAGTTGTTAAATTTGGTGTTCCTGTGGGTGGGGGATGATCCCCAAAGGGTTCTATTTGGCCATCTTGCTAGATCTCTCCTAGTTATGTTTTTTAATAAGCTTTTTATTTGAAATAATTTTAGATACATAAAGAACTTATCTTATTAGGGTCCAGTATTTTACATATTAAATATCACTATTATCATTACTATTATACATTTCATGTTTGTTTATACTTACCCACGTACGCATTAATATATTTATTCATCTTTCATACATTTATTTTAAACACTCAACCTAGATATATCTTCCTTCTTGTTGAAGTCGTCCTTTAGAATTCCTCTAGCATCCTCTGATGATAAATTCACCAGCTTTTGTTCAGCTCTGAAAAGTCTTTATTTCATCCTCATTAATGAAGAAAGCTTTCCTGGGGATATAATACTAAATTGGCAGTGATTTTCTCTTGCAATGTTGAAGAAGTTATTCTGCTTTCTTCCGGCTTCCATTGTTGCCTTTGAGAAGTCAGAAATCAGTGTGATTTTTGTTCCTCTGTAGGAGGTCTGTAGTTTTCTCTGTCTGCTTTAAAGATATATTTTTTTGTTGATATTCAGCTATTTCATGATGGTGTGTCTGTGTGTTGATTTTTTGTTTCTGTAAGTAATTCATTGGGTTCTCTACATCTGAAGAATTGTGCCTTTGTACTTTTCAACAATTTTGGTAAATTATCCTCCATTATTTCTTACACATGGCCTCCTCCATTTTATTTCTTTTAATTACCTCTGGAAGATAGATAGATAGATAGATAGATAGATAGATAGATAGATAGATAGATAGATGATAGATAGATAGATGATAGAGATATTATAGATTTATAGATTTTTACATAGATTTATATATAGAATATATGAGTCACTCTTATCCTTCATAAGCGTAGGAGTTAATCTGCCTTCATTTCTTTCATCTTGCCTTTTTGGATCAGTATACCAAATTTTTTCAGACCTATATTCCAGTTCACTGAGTTCCTCTTCAGTGTATCCAATCTGCTATTTAATTCATCCATAAAATTTTAAATTTTGTTTGTACATTTTTGATTTCTAGAAGTTCTATTTGATTATGTTTCCAAGGTGTTAGGTTACTTTTTGTTATCTCTTGTTTGCCCAAAGGGCAAGTAGATTTTCAGTTTATTTAGGCATATTCCATAGTTCCATATTTCATACTTCATTTACAATTCAATTTCTGATAATACCAGAAGTACTTGCAGGTCTGTTTTCATGTTTCATCTCACTTGTTCTCACAGGACCTCGTGTGCTTTGGGATTTTCTACTGTGAGCCTGTTCATTTTCCTTAGAATTATTTCTGTGAGAATACTTTGAGGCCTGGGTTGATGTTAAGTTTCTCCAGAGGGGTTTTATATTTGCTTGTGTCACTAACTTGGGGTCACTTTCAAACATGGACCAAACTAAATTTGCTGCTTGAAGTTTTTTAGACCACATAGATAGAATGAATCAAGATGATGTATCTTTATTAAGGATAAATTTAGTTATAAATTCTCAGGTGAGATTATTTTTTTCTCCAGCTCACATCAGAGTAAAAATGGTTAAGTCTTCTTGCTTTCCTCTACTAAGGTAAAGACTGTAATTCTCTGGAGTCGCAGCTTCAAATGAGTCTCCTGTCAGGTTCTCCATCGTATATACTCTTGAGGCTTCATATCCATCCCCTTTGCTTGTACAGCCTTCAAAAGGAAAGTTCAAGGTCTCAGTGTAGATAACCCCAGAGCAAATGCCAGCATTAACATTTGCTTGGCCCCCAAAATTTCTGTTTAACTTCGTTTTTGCCTCTCCGTCTTTCTTCCTTTTCATCAGTGTACTTAAAAAGCTTTTCAAAACATATTTTATCCAGAATTGTACCTGTTTTAGTCAGGAGAGTCATCAAGGTATCTAATTTGCTATATTGATGGAAAAACAATTCTGGGAACAAAAGTGCTTTAGTTCTATTTTTAGACTCTGTTTTCCTTCATACACAAGCTCTGTTATGCAAGTTCAAATAATATAACTCATGAATGTCCTACTCTGGTTTTATTTGTATTACATAATGTGTATAAACTGATGTCTGATATATAATAACACACAAACAAAGTGAAAAGAAGCCCTGTATCTGGTCTAGCCGATTGGGAAGACTGCGTCACTGATCCCTCATCAATCACAGTGTAGTGCCAGGACTAACATTGATTCTATGCACATAACTTGTTGTCAGCCCCAAATTATGTGCAAATTACTACAGCACTGCCTGGCACAAAATTATCTGGAGTAGAATAATGGACAGAAATTGAGAGTCAGGCAATGCTAGGCAGTGCTATAGTTAGCAATGCTATCAATAGTGTGCCTATATAATTTTATTAACATTATGTCCTTGTACTTTTGGGTATTTATTTTTTAACATTATTTATGAAATTACACAAATAAACTTTTTATTTTATAAGTTTTCTGAACAATGGCCACTTTAAATTACAAATTTTTTAGTATAAATTTTTTTTTTTTTTTTTTTATACTTTAAGTTTTAGGGTACATGTGCACATTGTGCAGGTTAGTTACATATGTATACATGTGCCATGCTGGTGCGCTGCACCCACTAACTCGTCATCTAGCATTAGGTATATCTCCCAATGCTATCCCTCCCCCCTCCCCCCTCCCCACCACAGTCCCCAGAGTATGATATTCCCCTTCCTGTGTCCATGTGATCTCATTGTTCAATTCCCACCTATGAGTGAGAATATGCGGTGTTTGGTTTTTTGTTCTTGCATTTTTTAACTTTATGCCTAGACATCAGTGATTAAGCAGTTTGCTATCTAGTCTTATCAGTACTATTCTCTTTTTTTCCATTCTTTAAACTCATCTTTACTCTCAGCAACTGCTGACAACAGTTAAAAGTTTTCTTTTAAATGTAAAGATGCTAAACTAAAATTTAAAACTCTGTTTCAGTTGCTCTTTTAAAATGAAAAAAAAAATTAACACTTCCTTGATAACCCACTGGTAATTCTGCTCATAATTTTTAGCGCATCAGTAACCCTAGAACTGTGTGAACTACCTCGAAAACTCATGAAAGTGAAATTCTGGTCTTGTTGACAACAAATTTTATCATCTACATGAACCACTAACAACATTCTAATATCTGCTCTCTGCAAGCTTTATTTTGCCTTGAAAATTAAAGTTACCAAATGACATTGAACACCTGGATTTATTTTAGAAATTAAGCAATAGCATATATGAATTGGCCACAGGCATCCCACACTTAACTTCAAAATATCAAACACTTTTTTTTAAGTAAGCCTATTTATTGAGTGACACTATAAGAAAAAGAGAAAAATACAGAAGCAGCACCAATCAGCAAGCCTCTGTTCACTTATTCTTGGTGTAAGATATCTTGTTCCTTTGGTGTTCTTCTGCAAAACAATGTATCTATTAAGCAGTTTGATGCTGATGACTTCTCTGAACTATAATTTGGTGACTGTTGAGCCATTTTTCTAAGGGATGTTTGGCCTTAGCACAGAGAAGATATAATTACTCAGTTGCCCCGTTCTGAGTTAACTGCTTATTGGAAGCAGGCACAGTCATGAGTTGTCCATCTTACCTAAAGCTGGTTCTTTAAAAAGAGGGTTATTTCTCATTGATTTATTTTTTTCTAAGACTCACTCAGAGAATGAAGTAAAATAATTATTGGCTCAATTAATTTATAAAACTTAAGAAAAATCAAAATATTCTTCCAGGATATATTACTGGTTTCACTGACTAGTAAGTACTATATTTGATTTACTGTACTTTTAAGCCAAAATAGGCTCAATATCTAATGTCAATTCAGACTGCATTTTATGACTTTTTTTCTATAATCTTAACAATATTGAATGGAATTCTCCTCTACTTGATGAGAAGATCACAAACAGATTTTTAAGAAATCTATTTGAGAATGTAAAAGGCATGTAAGAAACCTAGAATGACTTGGAGATTTTAGACCCAAGTGACAAGATCAGGTGGAACTATTTTTTTTTTTTTTTTTTTTTTTTGAGGCGGAGTCTGGCTCTGTCGCACAGGCTGGAGTGCAGTGGCACGATCTCCGCTCACTGCAAGCTCCGCCTCCCGGGTTCACGCCATTCTCCTGCCTCAGCCTCCCGAGTAGCTGGGACTACAGGCGCCTGCCACCACGCCCAGCTAATTTTTTGTATTTTTTAGTAGAGACGGGGTTTCACCATGTTAGCCAGGATGGTCTAGATCTCCTGACTGTGTGATCTGCCCGCCTCAGCCTCCCAGAGTCCTGAGACTACAGGCGTGAGCCACTGCCCCTGGCCCAGGTGGAACTATTAATAGAAATAAGGAAGTAAACAGAAGAAAGTGAGTCTAGAGAGAAGGGGAAGAGGAGAAATTTTTTTTGGCATATTGATTTTGAATTAGAAATGCAGAAATGAAAGGAATCAGAGATCTCCATGTAAAACAAAATGAAACCAATACTGGTAAGTAATACAGTTAATTAAAAATCCAGGAGCAACTTAAAATATTAAGAAATCTGAAAATCTAATCATGAAGACTTTTGAATAACAAGAGACACCATAAACAAAGTCTCACGACAAATAGAAGATTGAATATAATATTTTGGCAACTTATAGATAAGACTAATATCATTTAATACATGCAGAACTTTTAAAAATTGAGAACTTCTTTTTAAAAAGAATTCACACGAGAAGTATGATTAAAAATATAAATGGACAGTTTACAGAAAAATTAATTCAACTGGCCTTTAAACACAGGAAACAATATTTAGCCTCACTCATGATAAGACAGATATAAATGTTGACTCGCTAAGAAACTACTTTCCACTGATCAAATTAGCAAAAAATCCATACTTCTCATTGATAAAACTGTGGATAAACAAGTACTGCCATGTATTGTTGGTAGAAATGCAAAATTATATAACACACATGAAGGAAAATTTGATAAAATATAACCAAATTACATGTGTATTTATTTTCCATTGACCCAGTAATCCCACTTCTAGGACTCTATCTCAAAGATTAAGTGGGGGGAAATTTTATATATATAAGCTATGCATGAAAGTGTTGTTCATCATAGAAAAGAAAGAGCCAAATGTCCAGCAATAGCAGTCTTACAACAATCTTGTTAAATTAACTATGTTATTCATGTTCACTCAAGGGAGTACTATGCAATGGTAAAAAGGGACAAGGAAGACATCTATATGCTGGTAATTTCTAGGATATATTAAATGAAAAATACAAGTGGAGAACAATATTAATAGTTTTCTAACTTTTGTATAAGAAAAGAGAGAATCAAATTTTCATACGTAGTTTTTAATATTTTCACAATGATTTAATGGAAGAATAAGGCTAAGATATGTTTACCAATGAAAGGAGGATAAGACAGGAATGAAAGCAAACTTTTCTGAATTTATACACATAATTTTGACTGGAGCCATATACATTTTTAATTTACGTAATTTAAATAATAATTTAAAAGTGATTTTTAAAAATCAAAACCAGACCACAGAAAATGAACCTACTGCATATGACCTTAACAGCACAATCAAACAGGGAAATAAATTACTTCATGAGCTTTTAAAACATAGTACCTTAACAGCAAATCTCTAATGGAATATATTCCAAGATCCAAAATAACTGCAACAAAATTTGAAAGATTCTGTAGACTTGTTAACAAAATTTTGAAATTATTTTGAAAAGCATCTATTTTTGAAAAGCATCAAATATTTGAAATTATTGAAAGCATCTACAAAATAGATGCTTTCCATGATAAAGAAAATAATTAATTATATTGATTTTATTAGAATTCAAGATTTTTAGAATAAGAGAAGAGATTCAAGTATCAAATCCAAGAATTTGAGTAGCAATCATGTAATCTTATATTTAAGTTGGAAATATCAGTATAACTCATATTTTATTCTCTCTAAAAGAATGAGGGTATTTTCTAGTTCTTTCCATCGAAAAGGCAGAAGTAATGACGCAGTAGAAAGAAACACTCCTACAGCTCACATTATGGTCTCTAAATACCAGTTCTCTCTCAAGGAAACCAGGACTCCTTGATAAAAATTGCTTCCGGGTCTGATCAGGAAATATACTGGATTTGTTCAGCATATACCATCATGCTAGAAAGCTAGCACAAACATATGGGATCATGTCAAAGGGGCACAAAAGCCCATTTTAAGAGAGGATCCCACAGCCTAATCTGCAATAATATGAGCAGCATAAAGATTAATGACTGCAAGGCTGGTTGCAGTGGCTCACACCTGTAATCTCAATAGTTTGGGAGGCAAGGTGAGTGGATCCCTTGATAACAAGAGTTCGAGACCAGCCTGGGCAACATGGAAAAACCCCTTCTCTGCAAAAAATACAAAAATTACCCAGGCATAGTGGTGCATGCCTGTAGTCCCAGCTACTCAGGAGACTGGTGTGGGAAGATCACTTGAACTCAGGAGATAGAGGCTGCTGCAGTGAGCGGTGATCATGCCACCATACTCCAGCCTGGGCAACAGTAAGACCCTGTCAAAATAAAAAATAAAAAAATAAAAAATAAAAATAAAAAAAAAGAATGACCACAAAGAAATGAATGATATCACATATTTTTTAAGAATTATGAGAATGTAATGACATGGACCCCTTCAGAAAATAAAACAAAATTAAAAATTTCACTCATCAGTATTGAAGTTTGCCAAGGCATCAACTAATTATTCTGAAAATTCATAAATAAACAAATCAAATATGTATACTGTCTTTCTTGTATGAACTGTATTTCAGGGTAACTAAACAGTTGATCAAGGAAAATTCTTATAAAATTCCAAGTAAATGAAGACAAAATAATATAATAAGGATTTTTAACCCCTAATGAAATAGTGGATTTAAATAAGGATTATCAAAGAGTGCCAAAATCACTAGGTTGATGGTGAACTTGACAATGAATAGATCAGATTGGTGTAAACAGAACCCAACGATCAATATTAGCATTAATAACATAAGACAAGTTATTATGTGCCTAATTATGTGACTCATGAGAAAATACACAGCACTATCTGTGTATGATATATTCCTTCCTAATATAATTGAACTTGGATCTGCTATATGTAAAACCAAACTGGCAAAATATTGACAAGCTAGATGACAGGAATGTGGAGATTCATGGTATTATTCTTTATATACATATGAAATTTTCTTATAAGCAGGTTTTATTTAAGGAAATGTAGAGGAATATCTTGAATGAAAGCAATACCTATGGAAGCCACCTTCACATGAGTGAGGTAAAGAGATAAACCAAGAGATAAGAGATCCTTAAAGAGGGCGAGAAAAGAGAGAAGAGAGTCAAAGAAAAAGCTGCAGGAGAATACTGCATTAATGTCTGTTAGAAGAAAATGACCTAGAGAAATTAGGGAGTGAGAGAGACCTAGTCAGGAAGAAGGTGTATTATGGACCCTTAGAGAAAAGGAAACAAGCCTAACTTGAGAAGGAGAAAAGAAAGAATGGGTGTCACTGTTAAAACTGGGCATTTCAAGGTGACTAGAATGGGGAAAAAAAAAGCTCAAGTTAGAGAATCTCAAATCTCTCAGACAATAGGAATCAAAAGCATCTCCTAAGACTGGGGGTCCCAGGGAAGAATTCTTCTAAGTCATCAAAAACAATTTTCATTTTTTTCTCTGCCTGGAACCAATAAATGAGCAGCTTCCCTGACACTGAAGCATGGGTATAAAAATTGAGAAGAAGCTAGTTTCATTTGAAATGACAAGAAAAGCCATATCATTGACACAGAAATCCCCTTAATGGAGTTTTTATCTCAGGTAAGCAGAGACACAAACTACAAAATCTGCCAGAAGAGGAATGGTTGATGGTTTAAAAATATCTTGATGAGAATATAATACCCTGCACTGAGAAAACACCATTTCACATTATACTCTACCGTGAAATGTACAACTAATACCCATTATGCTCCCTAATTCTTAGTCTAACCATATAAAAAATTCAATGTCTTTTTTTCCAATTAGTGGAAGATTTTGACTTTAGGTAGCTCCTGGGTATAGGTACTAGAGACATAGGGTTGCGGAAATATTTTTTTTAAAGGAAAAAAATATTTCTCCTTCTTGCTTCATCCAGTTTCTTTTACAGCCAGGCAGCATTACACCTAACACATGCCAGTTATACAATGTTCTTTACTCAACATCCCAGGAATGAAATCCAGGCTTCTTATTGCTGAAACCTACCAGAAATATTAATTCCCAACATATTGCCATGTATAATACATCTGGGAAGGCAAGTTACTCACGGCCATAATAAAATGTTGGCAGGATTTTTACTATCACACCATTAGTGCTTACAAATGGGGAGAACATATGTATTAATAATTAGAGAACTCTCATGTGAGATGACATCATCTACATATGAACTGAAGTGTATTCCCTTATAAAATGAAGCCAAATATTTTTCTGGCAGCAACCTAACTCATTAAGAATCCTAAATCACGTTGCCTGAAAACTTAAAAAAAAGTTTTTCCAAAAGCTAGCATACAGGTCAGCTTCATTAGTTCTCAGATTTGCTCATATTCCCTGTGGCGCTATGCGGTGTGAGGGTGTTTTAATATGCCACCAACAGGCCCAAGCTTCTGGTGCCCCAAGGATGTGGTTTTTATATATTTTGAAATATGTTTGGTGGTTTAAGATTGAAGGTATTTCGTAGGGTAGGAAGAGGTCAGGCTGCAAATATGGGGGAAATTCCTAAATATACATCTCATTAGGTGATAATAACAAAATCAATCTGATTGCTGTTCCAGAGTAGATTTTAGACAGGACTAATTTGGTAATATAGGGTAAAATGCTTGAATTTTACCAGTTTGCTCAAATGTTGATCATACACCAAAATTTGAGTGCCACCCACCTTCAAACCATGGTAAAAAGAGAATACCCTTAAATCATAATAGCTTATGAATCAAAATTCAATTAATTGATCCAGTCCATCACTCAACCAGTAAATTCCTGAGATGCTTGTGTTTCCATAGAGAGTTGGGTAAAGCACGTGAGAAGCATACTGCAATTAGTCAAAAGATGTAGCTACATTATGTTGAGCAAGTTATAGTGAACCTCTTCATACATCCTTTCCGCTGCTGTAAAATGAAAAAAATACCTCACAGGATGAAATGAGTGAATGTATATAACCACTTTCCTCTATTCTAAACCAGTTGTTGACCAGAAATTTAGGCTTTGGGACCACTCATTTTCCTTCCAAGATGTTGACTCTTTTGTCATCCCATTTTCTTTCTACAGAATTGCTAATTAACATTTCATATTTTATTAACTCTATCTACTTCTGATAGATGCTTAAAAGTTAGCTCTTAGAAGGCTGTATTAGTCTGTTCTCACACTGCTAATAAAGACATACTCAAGAGTGGATAATTTATAAGAGAAAGAGGTTAAATTGACTCATAGTTCAGAATGGCTGGGAGGCCTCGGGAAACTTACAGTCATGGTGGAAGGGGAAGCAAACACATCCTTCTTCACATGGTGGCTGCAAGAAGAATGAACAAAAGGGGGAAAAGCCCCTTATAAAACCATCAGATCTCATGAAAACTCACTCACTGTCATGAGAACAGCATGGAGGTAACTGGCCCCATGATTCAATTACCTCCCACCAGGTCCCTTCCACAACTTGTGAGGATTATGGGAACTATAATTCAAGATGAGATTTAGGTGGGGAAACAGCCAAATCATATCATTCAGCTCCCAGCTCCTCCCAAATTTCATGTTCTCACATTTCAAAACACAATCATGCCTTCCCAACAGTCCCCTAAAGTCTTAACTCATTCCAGCATTAACAGAAAAGTCCAAGTCCAAAGTCTCATCTGAGACAAGGCAAGTCCCTTCTGCCTAAGAGGTTGTAAAATCATTAGGTATCATTAGGTTACTTCCTAGATACAATGGAGTTATAGGCACTGGGTAAATACACTAGTTCCAAATGGGATAAATTGTCCAAAACAAAGGGGCTACAGGACCCATGCATGTCTGAAATCCAACAGGGCAGTCAAACCTTAAAGCTCCAAAATGATCTACTTTGACTTCATGTCTCCCATCCAGGTCATGCTGATGCAATAGATGAGCTCATATGGCCTTAGGCAGCTCTGCCACTGTGGCTTTGCAGGGTGCAGCCCTGCTCCTGGCTGCCTTCATTGGCTGGCATTGCATGTATGTGGCTTTTCCAGGAGCATGGTGCAAGCTGTCAGTGGAGCTACCATTCTGGGGTCTGGAGGACAATGCCCTCTTCTCACAGCTCCACTAGGCAGTTCCCCAGTGGGGACTCTGTGTGGGGACTCTGACTTCACATTTCCCTTCAACACTTCCCTAGCAGAAGTTCTCCATGAGGGCTCTGTCCCTGCAGCACACCTATGCCTGGACATCCAGTCATTTTCATACATCCTCTGAAATCTAGGCAGAGGTTCCCAAACCTTAATTCTTGTCTTCTGTGCACCTGCAAAACCAACACCATATGGAAGCTGCCAAGGCTTGAAGCTTGCACACTTTGAAGCCACGTCCCTAGCTATACCTCGGACCCTTTTAGCCATGGCTGTAGTGGTTCACATGCAGGGCACCAGGTCCTGAGGCTGCACACAGCAGGGGGTACCCTGGAACTGGACCATGAAACCATTTATCCAGCCTAGGCCTCTGGGCCTGTCATGGGAGGAACTGCTGTGAAGGTCTCTAATATGCCCTGGAGACATTTTTCCCATTGCCTTGGAGATTAACACTTGGCTGCTCATTACGTATGAAAATTTCTGCAGCCAGCTCGAATTTTTTCTCAGAAAATGGGTTTTTCTTTTCTACTGCATTGTCAAGCTGCAAATTTTCCAAACTTTTATGCTCTGTCACCTCTTAAATGCTTTGCCGCTTAGAAATTTTTTCTGCCAGATACCCTAAATCATTTCTTTCAAGTTCAAAGTTCCACAGATCTCTAGGGCAGGGCCAAAATGGTGCCAGTCTCTTTGCATAGCAAGAGTGACCTTTACTCCAGTTCCCAACAGGTTCCTCATCTCCATCTGAGAACACCTCAGCCTGGACTTTATTGTCCATATCACTATGAGCATTTTTGTCAAAGCCATTCAACAAGTCTCTAGGAATTTCCAAACTTTCCTACATTTTCCTGTCTTCTTCTGATCCTTCTAAACTGTTTTAACCTCTACCTATTACCCAGTTCCAAATTCACCTCCACATTTTTGGGTATCTTTACAGCAGCACCCCACTCCTGGTACCAATGTACTATATTAGTTTGTTCTCATGCTGCTAATAAAGACATGCTGAGACTGGTAATTTATAAAGGAGAGATGTTTAATTGTTTCACAGTTCAGCATGGCTGGGGAGGCCTTAGGAAACTTACAATCATGGTGAGAGGGGAAACAGACATGTCCTTCTTCACATGGCAGCAGCAAGGAGAACAATGAGCAAAAGGGGGAAAAGCCCCTTATGAAAACATCAGATCTCATGAAAACTCATTCACTATCACAAGAATAGCATAGAGGTAACCACCCCGATGATTCAATTACCTCCCTCCAGGTCCCTCCAATGACACATGGGGATTATGGGAACTACAATTCAAGATGAGATTTGGATGGGGACATAGCCAAATCATATCAGAGACTTCTCTAAAAACAGCCATACTCTTTCTTTATTTTTTACATGTTTAAAAAAATAACTTTTAAAATACCTATAGGATGGTTTCCTCATTCCTCTTTTAGAGTATTTGGAATTTATTTAGCTATATAAGGGGCTTAAGCCCAAGCAATGAAAACTAATTGTAAGAATGTAATAGGCTAATGAGAGAATGATTTGAGATTAGATGGGCTTTTCTAGTGAACATAAAATAATTTTTATGAAACTTAAAGTTAAAAATACCTCTGAGTATGAAAGGCATGCATGCTTAGCTAGTATCTCAAAAGAAAGTTCTCCACAAGGAAGCATTATTTAGATCTGTCCAATATACTTTCTGTGATGACCGATGTTCCATATTTGCTTTATCTTAGTCCACTTGGACTTCTATAATGGAACACTGTAGACTGGGTAGCTTAAAAACAACAGAAATTTATTTCTTATTGTTCTGGAGGCTGGTAAGTCCAAGATCAAGGTGATAGTAGATTTTGGGTGTGGGGTTGGCCCCCTTCATGGTTCATAGATGGCCATCTTCTCACTGTATCCTCACAAGGTGGAAGGAGTGAGTAAGCTCCCTTGGGCTTCTTTTATAAAATCACTAATTCCATTCATGAAAGCTCCACCCTCCTGACATAATCACTTCCCAAAGGCCTCACCTCTGAACACCATCACACTGGGCAAATGAATTTGGAAGGGGACATAAATATTCAGTGTATAGCAATCCTATGCCAGTCATTTAGGCATTAAATTATAATTTGGTTGTGTGTATATGCCTTAACTCCCTAACTTCATTATAAGTTCTTGATAATATAATATCATCTTTTTTTTTCTATTTTTTTTTTTTTTTATTTTGAGATGGAGTCTCACTCTGTAGCCCAGGCTTGAGTACAGTGGCATGATCTCAGCTCACTGCAACCTCCACCTCTGGGTTCAAGCAATTCTTCTGTCTCAGCCTCCCAAGTAGCTGGGACCACAGGCAAGTACCACCACACCCGGCTAATTTTTTGTATTTTTAGTAGAGACAGGGTTTCACCATGTTAGCCAGGATGGTCCCGATCTCCTGACCTTGTGATCCACCCGCCTCAGCCTCCCAAAGTGCTGGCGTTACAGGTGTGAGCCACTGCACCCGGCCCAACATAATGTCATCTTTTATTTTGCTTCTTACAGTGCCTACGATTTTCCCAGACATATAGTTATTCAACATATTTTTGTTCAGTGAATGAGACTTTCCTTTTTAAAAGTCAATTGGGTGAAATCTAACCACTAAACACTATTATATCATTTTAAAATCACTGTTTCATTTACCTGTTTTCCAATGCCTCCATCTAAGGTAAGGATAGCAGTGTTGCTGCCAAACAGCCTCATGATCCTTCTCAGCACAGCTAGCCAGGCAGTCAATCTCAGTCAACCTAGGCTGCCCTCCTTGATCCAAGCCATGAAACCAACATCAGAGCTACAAGTAATGCAGTAAAGGCACAAATATATTCCACATTCTCTCATTCATACAAATAATTTTATTTAAATTACTATTCTACTTAAACTATAACCAACTTGCACTATCTTGCCCCCTTCAGTTTTAGTCCCTCCAGAGTCAAACTTCCTGTAAGAATTACATACATACACCCTGTCTCCACTTTGTCCCCTCCCATTCTCTCATCAACCCACACCAATCTAGCTTCTTCTCCACTAAACCACTCAGTGGATTTTTGGCAAGGTCCACCAATAATCTCTAGGGAACCAAATCCAATAGACAGAGTTCTGGCCTCATCTCCCCTACCTCCCTGCATTACTAGACACAGTTGACCATTCTCTACTACTTGAAACAGTTTCTTTTGATTTCTATGACACATCTGTTTCCAGTTTCCCTTATACCAGGTGTATTAGTCAGAGTTCTACAGAGAAAGAGAACAAGTAGGATTTATATACATAAATTGAGAGTCACAGGGATTCATTATTAGAAATTCGTTCACATGATTGTGGAGGCTGAGAAGTCTCAAAATCTGCAAGCAGGAAACCCAGGAGAGCCCATGGTATAATTCTAGTCTGCTTCTGAAAGCCTGAGAATCAGGGGAAACAGTGGTGTAAATTCCAGTCTGAGTTCAAAGGCAGGAGAAGACAAATGTGTTAGCTTGAAGACAGCCAAGAAGAGAGAATGACTTGTCTCTTGCTCAGCCTTTTGTTCTATTCAGGGCTCCAACAAATTGGATGAGGCCCACCTACACTGGAGAATGGCAATCTGTGTTATTAAGTATACCGGTTTAAATTTAATCTCATCCAGAAACACCCACACAGACACACCCAAAATAATGTTGAACCAACTATCTTGGTACCCTGTGGCCCAGTTAAGTTGACACATAGATTTAGTCATCACATCACTCCAGCTACTCCATCTCAGTTACCAGTTCCTCATTTATGGGTGTTAGTGTCACTCAGGGCTTAGTCCTGTAAACCAAAAAGTATCTGAGACAGGCCTCCATCACTTTAAAATTTAATTTTGCCAAAGTTAAGGACCTACCTAGAAGTAATAAATGCAGAGTCACAGAAACAGTCTGTAGTATGTGCCTTTCTCCAAAGACGATTATGAGGGCTTCAGTGTTTAATGGAGAAAAGCAGGCTGGAGGGGAAACAAGGAGGGAATGGTAATCCACATGTTCAAAGAGAAAAGGGGTAGGTAGGGGAATAGACAATTATGTATTCCTCTCATGCTCAGTAAATCAGCACTTACATATGATAAGGTGAACATAGAGCAGCTATCTGTGGAGATACTTCACCTTTTATCTGTAGCTATCTACTTACGAACAAAAGGAAGGCAGCTTCTTGCATGACTCAGCTTCCAGCTTAATTTTTTTCTTTTGGCATAGTGAATTGGCATCCCAAGTTTTTATTTTCCTTTCATCATCCTGGGCCCTCTTCTCTTATTCACTCTCTCCCTAACAACATGTATATGACAGATGTATATGTATATGTGTACATGTGAATAAATACAAACACATATGCATACTTGGACACACATAGCTTACATTATCTATATAATGAAATTTCACTATATGAAATTTCACTATATAAATTTTACATATATATGTATGATTATAGATATAGATATAATTTTGGTATATGTGTACATGAAATATGTAAAATATATGTGTATATTTCACATACACATATACCAAAATTATATATACATACATATAATGGAATAGAAAATATCAAGAAGAATTACATAGACTCATAAACTATTATTGTGTGAAGCTGCTAATTTCAGTATGTGTGTTTATACTGAATATGTGAATTTCACACTGAATATGTGAATTTCAGTATACACATATACTGAAATTAGCAGCTTCTCACAATAATCGTTTATGAGTCTATATAATTCTTTTTGATATTTTCTGTTCCCCTAAACTATATTCATTTCTACTCACTTTTTAAAAAATTTTAGTCTTAACTCACAAAAATGATGTAATATCACTAATGGATTGTGACTCACAGTTCTAAAAACACTGTTTTTCTCGTGACTTTAAACAACGTCTATAGGCTGAGGATTCCTAAATTTATCTCTCCTCTCAGCTACAGGCTTGTAAATCCAACTGCCTGTTTGCCACATTGTAAGAAAATCAAATGTGACCTCATAAAAACTGAGGTCTCCATTTTGCCCACAAATCTTTACTTAGCAAATGACACTATCTTGCACCCAGTCAATGGAGCCTGAAAACTCTGTGTTGTCCTCATTTTCCCTCTCACCTTGGTTCCCACCCTCCCACCCTCACTCACACAGAAGCAACCTATGATTAGGTCTGGTCAATTCTACACAGGATCTAAGACAACAATTAGGATCATTGTGACAACTGGGTTCTGATGCCAAACTGTAACTTTTTACCTGGAGTTATGTGAGGCCATCCTCACTTCAGTGTCTTGGGACAGCTGTTTAGTACCAAGTCTGTCAGGGAAGTCCTGCCCAACTTTCTTGTAGGTCAGGAGTTAATATGTTCCTCTCTCCATAAAGCCCCTGAGTCTGTTTCTGCTACCATTCTCTCTGGAGGGATGAAGAAATTCAACTGAGAACTCTACTGACTTGTAGTCCTCCAAGCCTGTGTGTTTAACTCATTCCTTCCTTCCCAGTTCTGAAACTGGGCTTCAGTCAGTATAATAGTTTGGTTGTTTTAAGAAAGAGAGGCTACAGTGTCTCACCCCGAATCTGCATCTAATAAATAATTCACTGAGTGGCAATGCACTCAAAGATCAATTCTTCAAAAAATCAATTTTCCATATTTACATATATATGTGTGTGTGTGTGTATGTGTGTATATATATATATGTTTTTTTTTTTTTTTGAGACTGAGTTTTGCTTTTGTTGCTCAGGCTAGTGTGCAGTGGTGCAATCTTGGCTCACTGCAACCTCCGCCTCCCGTGTTCAAGCGATTCTCCTGGCTCAGCCTCCTGAGTAGTTGGGATTACAGGTATCCGCCACCATGCCTAGCTAATTTTTTGCAGTTTTAGTAGAGATGGGGTTTCGTCATGTTGGCCAGGCTGGTCTGGAATTCCTGACCTTAGGTGATCCAGTTGCCTCGGCCTCTGAAAGTTCTGGGATTCCAGGCATGAACCACTGCGCCCAGCCATTTTAATTCTTTATACTGCTTATAATATTTAATATCAACTAGACTGGCAGGGTCTAGGAGAATTGTGGGAAGCCATGGCTGCAGGGTTTTGGAGCCTTTACACTGTCTCTCTGTCTCAGTCCTACTCTACCCTAGGGCTCCTCCTTTCCTGCGACTGGCAGCCTCCATCTTTTCACCAGCGGAAAGTTCCTTCGCTTTGCCCAGCTTCCAATAACTGAGGCAGCAGGGAGTCCGAACAGATGCAAATTGAACATTCTTTTAAAAGTTGTTAGAAGCAGACCAAACTAATCTAGAGAGATAGAGGTCAGAGAGAGGTCTGAGATGGTTAAAGAAAGGGAGAGGGTCTTCAGATGCTGAAAATATTCTAGATCTTGATCTGGTTCAACAGGCATATATATATATATATGTTAAAATCCATTGAATATACCCTTAGCATTTATGCATTTTGCTGTGTTCATGTTATACCTCAATATGCAATAAAAATACCAAAATCCATGAAAAATGTTAAAAATATTGTGTGTCATACTAATTGTTATAAACTTTCTAAATAGTTAAAAGGATTATTTTTTATTAATTTGATAAATTTGGTCATTACACACACAGCAAAACCTGAACCCTAAAAATGTCAAAATACAAGACAAAAAGTGATTTCAAAAGAATTGTGAAAAAGAAGAGATTGAAACTGAAAACTTCAAAACAAAATTTGAAATGTTTGACTTGGAAATGTTTGACATCCCAAGCTGAAACTTGGGATGTTTCCTTAAGAATAATATGTTTAATGTATTCAAAAATAGTTTCACAAATATATTTAAAGGAAGAATATATACATAATAAGGCTAAAGTACCCTTAGCTTTTAACAAATTAAAAATCTCTTAAAATTTTGCTAACTATAATGTATTCCTATATTTTCATTGAATATATTCAAGAAAAATGCATTCATTAACACATTCATAAGGATATATTCCTATCCGTTGCATACATTGAAGAAAATTATTCTCTTTTAAAATGTTTTATGAGGTTATTTTTGTATATTCAAACAATTGTCATTCAACCAGTGGATGCTTCAGCAAATTGTTTTTTGGAGAATTGCTTTTTAAGGAATTGATCTGTTTTTGGTTTAGAGGTAAGACTGATTTTTTTTTTCTTTTTTTGAGACAGGGTCTCACTCTGTCACCCAGGCTGGAGTGCAGTGGCACCTTCATAGCTCACTGCAGCCTTGACCCTTTTAGGGTCAATCAATCCTCCCACCTCAGCCTCCTAAGTAGCTGGGACTACAGGTGTGCGGCACCACACCAGCTAATTTTTGTATTTTTTGTAGAGACGGAGTTTTCCCATGTTGCTCAGGCTGGTCTGAAACTCCTAGACTCAAGCAATCTGCCCACTTCAGCCAAACAAAGGGCTGGGATTACAGGCCTAAGCTGCTGCACCTGGTAAGACTGATTTTTAAAGCCAGAAACTACTATGGTTGAGCAAAAATTAAAGCCATATTAGATTAAGGTAAGTGGCAACAGGTAACAGCAAAACCAATGGGTAGCCTGGAAGCAATTGAACAATTTTGAAAGAAGAGACTACAGGGAAAGAAAAGTAAAAAAAAGGGGAGGCTAGACACCATCCTATCTAACACTGCTTAAAAATTTAAAAACAGTAAAAGGAAGAAGAGCCTCCAAAAGAAATAAAAATAAACCGTATGATAAATTTGGGAGGGAAGGATCAATAGGAGATGCACAGAAGAGAGTGGCCTGGATGAAGTCTAGTAACATCTGTGGAGACCTCTTCAAGACCAAGGTTTGTAGGTAAACTTG
Source organism: Pan paniscus (assembly GCF_029289425.2). Taxonomy (NCBI): domain Eukaryota; kingdom Metazoa; phylum Chordata; class Mammalia; order Primates; family Hominidae; genus Pan; species Pan paniscus. The sequence continues at coordinate 165,143,986 of NC_073254.2, read as the reverse complement.
TTCAGAAATTAATGAAGATACCCTGCTGTGGGACTGTGTTTCCATCTCTCTTCTGCACAGGTACAGGGCTTCTGCTTCATGCAAATACCTCTTCTCCTTAGGGGAACTCCCACCACAGGCTATCTGTTCCTGCTGTTGCAGACCTGGGATTTGCTCTGTATTCTTTCCCTCAGAGAGATGTAAAGAGCCAGCACTTTCGAATATAGGAGTCCTCTCTCTGTTTCCCTCCCCACACATTCCCTACTCAATTTCTGTTTGTTTTGGCAGTCCCTTTACTTACTTGGTAGTCAGGTTTCATTTGGAATTTGTGCTTTTGTTTCATATCCTCCTTATAATATTTGTGTGATTTCCAAGAAAAGAAGGGGAAAATTCCAACTTCATTATCATTTTTAAGCCAGACATGGCTAAATATTCGGTGAATTTTAATGAAAGTGTAAAGTCAAAGGTAATTGTTTTTAATCTAAGGTACCTTTTAATTTCTATAAAATAGACTTCTATGAGGGGAAAGCATTCCATGTTAAAGCAAGCGAATAAACAAACAGAATACCTTTTAAAGTTCGAGTGAAGAAGATCTATAGGAGGAACATCTCCGGCAGAGGGGCAAGCTCCTAGCGAGTCACCCTAGGGGTTTCTTTGATATTTCCTCTTCCACCCTCAAGCCAGGACCTAGGAGAGTACACCACCCTCCTTTAAAACCCTGCTCCTAGCTGACCTACCCTCTTTTCAAATGGGAAGATTCCAAAGATATGAAAGAAGCCCTGAGCAGGAAAGGGTATCTCATCAACCGAGACTGATGTCCCCTAAAGGATGAAACTCTGATAGGGTGTCCTGAGGTGGGGGACTGTGAGTGAGAGTGGGAGAAAAGAGGAGGCCTCAGAGCACAGACTCTCTGTGCTACACTAGTGATTCAGGACGACTTGACTTACTCAGCCAGTTATCAGGACACACAGACTAGACAATAGTTGGCTGATGGGTTCAAGCACTCTGAAGATGTGCTGTAATCCATGACCCTGGAAGTTTTCCAAAAACTTTTTAAGAATTCAGAGCAGAGTAGACCGATGAAACTGACATATCATCCCTACAAGGGGACCGGCCTGTGTTTTCAGTAAAAGGTGGGGAATCTGAAGGCTGGTCAAACTGGAATAAAATCTCCTCACTTTGGGAAGACATGTAATCCTCTGCAACCTCACCTCTCAGTAGCTCAACAGTGACTAACCTTTTATTTTTAATGAGACTTTGCTTTTTCCCTTTTTAAAGTTGTGGGGCCCAGCAACATGTCAAGTGATCAGTCAATCAATAACACTGGCTCGAAAGTCACCAAATCAAAATTTTCCTTGTTCCCCTTAGCATAATTGAGAGAAGAATTTTTCCAGAGGAATTTTATTTTAAAAAGTAAAGGAGCCCCAGATAAATTAAATGTACAAAGAAAACACAAAATGCATAAAATACCATCCTTCAGAGTGCAAATTTCTAATCCTGCGGTAGTTAACTTCCTAACGTATCCACTCATATATATGTTAAGCCTGATGAAGTGCCCCCCCACCCACACAGATGCACATATCAACACACATTATGTAGCCAACTGTGTTCACATTGATACTCTTGTGTTCTAAATTATTCTCCTCTATATGAGCAGGGCTGTCAACCTGGTTTTGACTTCTTGATTTGTTTCCTTTCTCAGTCCTGCACTCAGCCCTCACATCGGATTCTAGTCACTGACCATTGATCAGCTCCCTCGTCAGACACGAGCCACAATTTGTCTTCAGAGAGCAGCACTCTCAGATCTACAGAAGCACCAGGACCCCCTCGGTGGTGTTCTCATGGCTCGAATTTACCTTGCAAATCTTGGAAGTAAACTAAACACATTCTGTTCCTTCTAGAAAATGTCAATCCTGAAATTTAATCACCTGAACCCTTTCCACTCTGTTAATTCCCATATTGTTCTCTGAGCCCTACCAGATTTCTTGCATTCCTAGCAGAAACAATGGAGTGCAAATGAATCAATGATTCTACCCATGTGTTATAAAGAAATAGTCAAAGCATAGAGGCTTCTCCCTTCCACTCTGCCAGCTCCCCCTCTCCCTACCCTACCACTGGCAGAGGCAGGAGATTTTTCTTTCCTTGCTGCACAGTTGCAAGAGCAAAATGCCGTATAAAGTAAGCACTGGAAAGCCCTAAGTGTGGTATTTATTATGGGTTACATTGTTGGGTCTGCATCATATCTACTATGATGCTTCTTGAAAGTACAATGGAATCTAGGGGGAAAAATCATTGAAGGTGTATATAAACATATTTTCTCTTAGCATTTATTAAATTCATACTACATGCCAGAAACTACTAAGGATGAGGGATCCCAATAGGGATAAGAAAAATTATCTGCATCTAAAGAAACCAGATAAAGGCACAGGTAATTAAAATAAATATAATAATAAATATAGGATTATAGGAGACAGAATAATTAATTTTGGTATGTTGGAGTAAGAATAACAAAAATTATTCAGTATTTGAACTGTACCTTGAAGATAGGATAGAAATTGCATGAATTTTCATATTAATACATGTAACTAATCTGTAAAATGATATCTGTCTCAATTTTCTTAAACTATATACTTATATATGTAGTAGTTAAATATATATGTTTAAATAGAAAAAAAAAACTTAAAACTACAGTACTCCTGAGAATGCACTGAAAAGAAGATTTTAAGGATAGAAGTAAATTCAAGTAAAAAGCCAAAGCACCAGGACTCACATTTGTTATACTAAAGAGGTTTGTCTACTGCCCTTCATGGCACAAAAAGAAATATTGACCAGAGGGATCTATTGTACAGGACACTGGCCAAGGAGGTAGGTGACATCTATTCTCAGCTCTATAACAAATGTGCTCACTGACCTTGGGTAAATCTCTTGACTTTCTTTTGTTCTCTGATTCTCTGTCTGTTCCATTGACATTCAGTTTATTTTCTTTACGGGTAGCCAGCATCATGGATGTATCTTCAAAGTGCTCTCATTTCTTAATCAAAATGAAAAACACATTCAAATGCTTTTGCCCAGAGTTGCATACCAAGTTCGAGAGACTCTAAGTCTGTGAAATAAAAATAGTTTCACTAAAGGATAACTAGTGCAATCAGAATAGATTCAAAAATTCCATGATGAAACCTGTAGAAAGATTGACTTTTAAGTGATGAATTTGGATACTCCTTATTTTAAGAGCAAGAGTCTTCAAAGGGAACAAAACTTTAGAAAAAAAGTGAAAAAGAATGGATAGGTATAAAAAGGTAGTGAATAGAGCAGCCAAGATAGGTATACAGGAAATGCAAATGTAATACACAAGGGCCAGCTCTTGTTCACATGAGAGCCAGGTGGAGCAGAAGAAAATCTTGAGCTGTGATGCAAGTGCAATGACAGCCTTGTCTGACCGCACTGGGTGCCCTGCAGCTACAATGACTCATCAGAGTTGTCCCATGTTGAACCAAAATGCCCTTGAGATATAAATATCCTTAAAGTACAAAGGGAAATTACCCCAGGCTATATCGATATGGTGCAAGTATTTTTATGGCAAACATTCTCTGGGTGTTTTCCTTACCATGAACTTGTATATGATCACTCATATGCCCTCTGCATGTGGCTGATCCATCCTCATTCCTAGCTTTAGCTACAATTAGAGTAATAAATTGGCATTCTTAACAATAAACTCAGTTTCTTGTGAGTCTAAAGAACTGTCTAAGCTGATGGAAATGTTTCTGTGCCTATGTTCAGAAGACTACCACTGCTGGGCCATGTTAAAGGGAACACCCCCACCGCCCTTCCTGGGTTCATACAGCAGCCTTCATCACCCCAGTTAGCCAGGGACAGATGAGGCAGGAGATACTCTAGAGCTCTGTCTTTAACCATGACTATATTTAGGATCTATACCATATATCTATGCCTGCACATGTCCAGATCTGGGTCTATGGCTGTCTCTCTGTCTGCCTACTTATCTACCTGTCATCCTTCTTGAAACACTTGCATTAAAAGTGATGGCAAAGCTTAGATGCAGATTCACGATGGCAAGTTATCTTAGAGTGTGACTTCTTTCTTTAGAAGGGGCCCAGAATCACTCATAGTCTTATAATTACGAAAAGAATATTCACTTAGTACTGTTGGGCAAGCTAAAATGAGGGTACAGTAATCCAAATGGGTATGACTCAGACTGTATCATTAAGTATTTCTGATGTCATGTAAGGCCCCTTAGAGAGAGAATAAGCATAGTTGAGGGAGATGGGATTTTCAAGCTGCAGCTAGTCTGCAGGAGGTGAGAAAGCAGATGGGATGGAAACAGTGTAAGTGAAGAGGCTGAGCACTGGAGAATGAAAGGACAGCCAGCAGAGGTGACATGTGGTCAGAATGACAGATATAGAGAGTTCCCAGACATTGAGGTCTTGCTGCCTTGCATGTGGGCACTCTTCAGGGACTAGACATAAGGATTTTGCTCACTTTACTTCATCCTTCTTCTACTATACTGTGGTTCAATCTGACAGATTGGAGAGATGAGTGTGAAAGTAGAACAAGAATATATTGATTACATATTGCATGACTTGCTATATTTTAAGGAACAGCAAATGTACTGAATAGAATTATTGATTCTAATTTTTAATGCAATCATTATTATGTGGATAAAGGGATTCTATGTGCTGACGAGATGCTAAGGCTGTTATAGAATACTGCTTAAAATAAATCCTGAAGAGTAAGCATTAGTGTAAGAAAGCACTAGCATATACCCTACAGAAAATAAGTAATAACAATTACTGTTATCCCACATTTTACAGGTGAGGAAATAAGGCTTAGAGGGATTACACAGCTTGCCCAAGGTCTCACTTCTGATAAAAAACAAATTTTGTTCTCTTGATTTATGCTCTTAATCATTATGTTCAAATTTATTCAATAAACTTATCACAAAGGAAATATTTTAGCCAAAAATACAATTGAAGAAATGCGGAGATCCACAAAGAAAGAAATGGCTTCAGAATCTTGTTTTCAGCATCCTTTCTCATCCCTACTTGCATGGGCCCAGCACGTAAGAACAGAACAAAGGAATCTAATCTATTAGAAAGTTCCCAAGAAAACTGCCATTTGTCTTCTATCCTATGACTTAATAGTTAATGGTGTTAACAGAGTCATTAATTAAAAACAATATTTTATGTGGTCATTTTCAATTCTCAAAATGTTTTCACAGATATTATCTCTTCTTTCATCTATTTATGTTTAAATCCTACAAAGCTTATTAGTTCAACTCTATCTGCATGATTCTAAATATTGGGTAAAATGCCTAGGATGAGAGGAAGTGTGAAAATTAGTCATTCAATCATAGCTAGATGCTTTGCATCCTGTATCCACATACATATGATTGACTGATTTTTCCCATTCTTTGAGGATGTTTTGTTATATGCCTCAATCTAACCTTTAAAAAAACTTGAAAATATATTCAATATTTCTCATCTGGCAGGTTTCCCAGATATTTCAAATATATTTTATTGACTAGCATCAGAAGTTAAAGTAGGGTGGTTCGCAGTGCTATACCATTCAATCACTTCTTTTTTTTTTTTTTATCTATTCCTACCTGCTTTTTGAAAAACTCATTTATTCATCTGCCCAGATTCATATCAATAAAGACACATACATAGAAATACACACACACGCACACACACATGCCTATTTTCCAAATATATGAAATAAAGTTTGTGTTGGTGTAGTCCATATGATTCATTGATAAATATTCATATAGAAATCATGAGCCCTGATTTGTTAAATATAAAATCTATAATTGACATACTATTTGATTAACACAATTCATTTTATCACTATGCCATTAAACATATATTGTTTTTTATCATCAGTATTGCAAAATCAAGTGGCTAGAAATTAGATAAAGGATATCACCTGTCCCCAGCTTTCAATAAGATGACTCTTAATCCCTCTGTTTCCACCAATTTGAGCATTTCAAAAATTATTTTTCTCATGTCTTGTAAGGCCATTCATGAAAATTAAAGCTGCTTATGTTACTATGCAACTGCAGAATTAAGTGTTTTAAAGCATTGGAAAAATACTCATGTTTAATAAACTGTTATGCTTCCTTTCATATTGTCTCTACTCTTGTGGTTGACATAGAGTTATGACATCCACAGTTTCTCTGTACCCTGATTCTCAGGGGAATCAGAGCTAAGTGTGGCCTCCATTAGCATATACTACTCTTCTTGATACTGATCTTAGGCTGGGTGCTTTGGGGACATATCCTCTACTATTTTTTACTGAGCTCCTGTGTTTTATATTATAAAAGCAAGTGGTTCGAAATTTTTTTAAAGGTTCCAATATCTCAAGAGTGAATCAATGTCTCAATTCATCCCTAATACATATAAAAATTCTGAATTTCCACAGAATTCCAAATTCCTTAATGAATTATCTTTCCATCCTTGAATGCAGGATCTATGCATCCTGGGTGTTTCCTTCACAGCTGTGGCCATGGATGCCATGACCATCTCCACTGGAGTCCCTGGAAGTTTACACAGCAGTACGGTCCTATGAGCTATTCTCACAGAGTGCTTTTCGGAGACAAAATATCTACCTGAACGTAAGGGTGGCATCTGATGCTCTTGCAATAAGTTAATGGCTCAAGAAATGCTCATGTCAGAAAGATTCCCCAAATATTCACTATTCAGCCACCTCTGTGGCCTTGCAGTTCACCCCAAGGTATGCCAACTATTTGCCCACATCACAAGGCCCTGTAAGGGCTGCAATGCTCTTCTGGCTATAGGTGAGGTCAGTCATTCACTGTATCTCAACTGCCACTTCAGAGCCCGTGTCCTTTTCCCCAGGAGTGGGGTGATGTTGGGCATTCCATTCCCCAACCTCTCTACCCACTTTGTTCAGAGGTTGAAAGAAAGTCTTGCTTTCCCTCAGTCTCCCCATATTATTTATTAAATGGCCATTGACATTATTTTCTAAGCCTTCCAGAGAGTAGTCATAGCACAAGGCCTATCCCAATTTAAGCTGAATGCCAGGCATTCTCTCCATGGTATGCATCTAGCAAAGTGAATCCTGAGAGAAAGACATTTTGAAATAAATCCAACCAGAAAGGGAGAAAGAAGTTTGATTTAGGCAGCAAGACCCCATCCTAGAAGTCTTTTTATAATTCATATTATCTGAAGGCAAGGATAACTGAAAAATAAGCCCGGTTCTCTATTCTAGCAAACTAGTAAAATGATTTTCTTGAGGTTTGAAAAGTCCTGAAACAGGAAGCTAAATTTCTATTCTTATGTTTTTCTCTTCAGAAATGGCATCATCACAGTTAGTCAGACCATCCTTTAAGTTATATTACAACCTTGAAGATCAAGACTTTTGATTGTAAGAAAATTACATTTCAAATGGAAAAATGAAAGAATATACAACAGAAAGCAAAAATCATACATCATGAAGGGATCTCACAAATAACCCACTGAGAAAATAATTGGTCTTAGAGAAGCCTTGAAGGACATCAAATATTTCAAAAAAAATTTAGCCAATGACTCTTTTATTGACAAAAATTACAAAACAAACACTATTACTATTCCAACAATTTTGAAAAATTTGTAAGACTGAACTGCATAGCATCATTGCTAAGAGACAAGAGTTCCTAATTTTAAAGAGTTTCACTGTGTGCCTAAGTTTACTAATTATTTCACCAGCCAATTACACAAACTAGCAATTCAAGAGATTATAAAATCAATGTAAGATGAGAAAGGGAAGGAAAAAATGGTGTTTGTAAAAATATACACAATTATTCATAAAGGACACATTGGCTATTTTCAGTAGAACATTAAATACATTTTTTTTGCTTATTGTAAAAAACTTAGTTTAAAACATCTGCCACTTTGCGTGAACCCAGGAGGTGGAGGTTGCAGTGAGCCGAGATCGCACCAGTGCAGTCCAGCCTGGGTGACAGAGTGAGACTCCATCTCAAAAAAAAAAAATCTGCCACTTTGTTTTATTTGTTATGTGTTTTCACATGCTATTGTTAAAACAAAACCTATCTAATTGTTTATAGACTTTGCAATTCCATTCTCATTAACTCTGTATTATAGTATGAGCAGTTTTTATATTATCGGATATATATAATCATCCTTCAGTATCTCTGGGGGACTTTGAGACCTCCTGTGGATACCACAATCCACAGATGCTCAATTCTCTGACGTAAATATATATATGTATACATGAATAGTTTTTGCATATAACCTGCACACATTCTCCCATATACTTTAAATCATCTTTACATTACTAATAATAACTAATACGATATAAAGCCTATGAAGTAGTTGTTACACAGTATTGTTTAGGGAATAAAAATAAGAAAAAAATCTGTATATGTTCAGTGCCAAAGCAATTTTTTCGAATATTTCCCATCTAAATTTTGTCGAATCTACAGATGCAGAACCCACCATTGACTGTACCCAGAAATAAGCAGGCAAAGGCAAACTGGCAGAAATGAGCAACTTGGGCATGACTGTCCGGCTCATCCCTTAGGCAGTTGAGTATGTTTTTGTACTGATTTGTTCCAGGGCATCTTTAAGTGTTAGCCCCATATAACCCTGGCTTTAGAAAATTCTTTTATACCCACTGTCAAGTGCTAAATTAGGGGGAACATACAGCTAGAGGAATCAGACAGACCTGCGTCTATATTCCAGCTCTGCCACCAAAGGTCAATCTAAACAAATCATTTGATGTTGGGAGGCCCAGCACCCTTATTTGTAAGAAGAATTAACAGTGCCTAGCTGGGAGGGGTGTTGTGGAATCAAGTTAGTGTACTGCCACATCTAGCTGTAGTGTCTCTCACAGACATGGTGCCCAATAAATGGTAGACTGTGGCAGTAAACATCGAAACAGGTTGTTCTCCCAAGTTTACCTAGTTCCTTCATTCTAACTTCCCAAATGGTTATCTAAAATAAACAATTCTTCACCAGTCTCCTCTTGGCTTAGTCTCTTCCTTTTTAAATGAATGATATTATATGGGGGTTCCACACATGCATGGCCTGTGAACAAATGAATAAATAGAAATGCTGTTACTCTTACATTAATCTGAGTTTTTAGTATCCCCTTTCTCGAGTTCTTTGCCTCTAGCTTTCTGTATCACTCTACTCACCATCTTGTTTGGTTATTCTTTACCCATTTGGATAAAAAAACAAGTCTATGTTCTTATTTGAGTCACCCATGACTAAATTATTTAGGCATATTTCTTGTAAGTGCAAGAAAATGTCTTTATTAGGTGTTAATTATTTTAAAAATAGTTATTGTTATCCTCAATGATTTCTTGGTTATGTTAGGGTCTTTCAGCAATGAGATGATATATGCAAACTATCCAAGAAAGCATGACACAGATTAGAAACTCAGGTGACAGTGAGTTGGTCCCGTCTCATGCTCCCATCCTACTCTACTAAATGAATTCTTACTCTGTACTGTATTTTCTTTTCGGCTGATATTTCCTCCAATAGATCGTGAGTTCTCCCAGGGCAGGGTCTTTGCATTTAAAGAGCCCAGAACAGAATCTAGCTCATATTAGGCTTTCAATACAAATTTGTTGAAAAAAATCAAACGTTTTACCAATATTTTAATTACTATCCCTTTACTAATTTTACAAAAAAAAAAAAAACAACCAAAAACAAGAGGAAGAAAACTCACTTCTGTCTCTCATCAGATTTCTAAATAGCTAAGCTGACTAATTCTACATTTGGCTGTTTACACTAAATTGATGAATCCCGTTCATACAAAGAGGTAAAACAAGATATTCATGCTTGGTCTAAAATACTCCACTTAATCAATGTAAAGGAGTGGTCACCTGGCCATGTCCAGCCTGAAAGAAAATTCATTTATTGTTATTTTAGTCAAGTTCAAAGCCCTAGGATTCAAGACTCTCTGTATTCTGTCAACAGAGGTAATTGCCCACTAAAGCCAGCATTCCTACTGAGCTGCCTTTAGTGATGCCAACAGTGAAACTGGGGGAGTCAGCGCTTCCCAACTGAACTAGTCCAGAGAACTTAGGTAAAAAATTAATTTAGAGAATCCTCAGTGAGCTGAAATAAACCAGGCAGAGTTAGGAGATCTATCCCTTTGGCAAGGAAGCAAAGAGCCTCTGCTTTTTCACCTAGGTCCAAGCTTCCCCACCAAATAGAATCCCTGTATAAAACATCAAATTTTGACCTAATGCATCAAATATTCCAGTAACACTAGAGCTGATTATCACCTAGCAACAGTGTGCACTGCAAAATAAATTACCAAACAGGCTGTTCTTGGGGATCCATTCCCTACTTACAATGCCAAATAGCATATTTAAATGTATTTAAATAAAGCTCATTCTAGAATGAATTTAAGTACTGTACAAAAAGGCTATTTCTGTGATGACTGGCAGATGGACAGTTGTAACAATGCTTTACAAATTTGTTTCCTTGCCCATAAAAATTTTGTTCAATGACACTTTCTGATGAACCATTATCATAACTACTTCCTGACTATGTCAGAATTGGTCTCTGTAACGAAGACAATGTTTTCTTTCCTTCTCCTGATTTTATTTATTGCAAATGACATATTGTCACAATGGAAAGAACACTATCCAATTTCCCTTTAGGAAGAGAGAAAAAGAGTCCTTGTGGCAAGTTTACATCAAGGTTTTCAAAAGGTCATGGTGTGCGTTTTGTGGATAACCTAAAGAATCAATTGTTAGAAGGTAGAGGAGAAGTGATTGATTACTTCTGTGGAAGGTGTGAAATTGAGACATGCCTCAGAGGAGGGCTATGAGAAAGTATCTTCCCTCCCACCACTTTGTAGAGTAAGTTGCATTAAAATATTTCCTGATAGGCAAGAAACGTTATGAAATATAAAACTAAACTTCTCAAATGTTCATGAAGTGAAGCAGGAACTTAGCATTTGTGAATGTTCATGCCCAGGAAAGGCAGTGTATCCTTCAAACAAACATTTATTGAGCATCTGCTGTGTGCTGAACATCTTAGTCCCCATGAACATATAACCTTGTGAGGAATATGCGAGCACATACTGACAATGAACTACACCACTGGCAATAAAAGAGGTACGTACGAGAGGCAATGGAATCACAGAGAAATTAATGCTTCAGGTTGTCCAAAGTAATTAGAAAAGATATTATTGGATTTTTGATTCAGTACTTCTTTTTTTTCTCTGAAACCCTGACAAACAGCTCGGACTCATATCTGTATAATCCTTGCCACCACCAAAATCATTTTGCTGTACCCTACATGCAGACCAATTCTGTGCTGAGTATCAGGGTAGATTCTCCTCCCGCCTCTTCTTTTCCTTGGGCTCACCAGTCCTCATTATGGAGTGACTAGAGGCTTAACTCTCTGATTAACTTTAGGGCCCAAGATGAAGGGCCAAGGATGTCGCTAAGCTATTTTTAGTGTATGCCAGAGGCCAAGGCCATCAGCGCATCTTTGCCATTCGTTTATGGCCTAGCCCAGACCCTAGACATTTGAGATCAAACTATTTTATTTGTTCTTTCAAGAGATATTTATTGAGCTCTACCGGTGCTGGGCTGTATTCTAGGAGCTGAGGATAAAGTAGTAAAACTAACAGAGAAAGCCCTTGCCTTCCTAGGAAATTGAGGTGGAGATAGGTGAATTTATTTGCTGAAAGTCAGATTGATGTCACTGGCAGAATCAGCTTAGCCCCTCTACGTCTCTTAACTTACAGAAATCATGAAGGTATTTTTCTACTGTTATAGTTTTGCTACTTTCAAGTTGATCTTGAACACTCAGGATCCTGAAAGTGTGTGTGTATGTATGTTTATGTATATTTGTATATGAAGGAGAGAGAGAGCACACAAGCACATGTGGTATACACCCAGCTTCATGGATCCTGCCAGGCTTATTCAATTCAGCCCACTGCTGATCATAATCTTATGTATGAGATAGTCCATGTCCTCAATAATGTTATTTAAGTAAATTTTAGATAGTACCTTTAAACACAGTAAGTCCTTACTAAATAGTTACAGAATAAATGAATGGACACATGAAATGTGAAATGCCTGGGTAACAATTTACCATGACTATACTAATTGTGCAGCATCATCCATTAAGACAAACAATTCACAAATGGTGAAGAACCCCAGAATGAGGATGATATGAGAAAGTGAACCCTCTAATTTGGAAATGTTCTATTTCCAAAACAGGCTCCCTTCTAGTTTTTCCACCAATTATTGAATTGGCTTGGCATAAATTGATATTGTTCCCAAACCCATTTTCAAATTTAGCTAGAGTTTCTGAAAGGCTGCCAACGCTCATTGTACACAGCAAATGCACTCTCACCCCAAATGCCTGGACTGCTGCACAGCAGGAGACTCAATCACTTCAGCTGTTTAGCAATCAATGTGAATTACTCGCTGCCATCAGTGCTGATTGCGAAAGTGGCTGAAATGGCCGGGACTCACGCACACATATGCTCAGCCCAAATTTGCATATATTTTCCCTCTCAGCGTGCCTCTCAAAGCTTCTTTGTTATTAATAATTAGTCTTTATTACAATCTGAGAGATTTCATGTGAAAAAATTTATTCCACTTGCTAAAATAAGTGCAATATTTTGAATTACTAATATACTCTCCGTGGCATTTTTTTCCTCTCCTTGCCGTGGTTCTGGGGCTAAATTATTTCTGTGATGTCTTATTTCTCTTGGGCCTCCTTTACTCATAAGCAGGCAAGCTTTAACTCAGACATCCACAGTGTATATTCAAGCCATAGTGAAAATTGTATCTAATTTATTCTCTGAAATGTAGAAAACAATATTGGGGAAGAAGCTAGAAATCAAAAGGTAATAAGGTTTGAAGAACAATTCTGCCACGGCTGTCAGAATGCTGATAAAAGGCAGACTCTCTTCATAATCAGCCCTTTTAAAGTCAGAAGAAGGAAGAAGACAAAGGCCTAGTCCTCTACTTTGCTTTCCCAGTGACTGAAAGGAAACTCTAACAAAGAGACAGACTGAGGCTTCAGTGCTCAGGATGAAGGTACCTGTGTCATTTGTGATAAATCTTAAGCTTAAGTGTGAAGAATTGGCACCCTCTTGAAGATCAGAGCCAGAACCTCCACCATCCCAAACCCTCTCGAGGATTTCCCTAATGACTGCAGGGCCTCATTGGAAGCAGGGGAAGAATGCTTTTGAAAAAATTTTCCTATGGTGAATAGTACTTGGAACAGCATTTGTACTTTTGATAAAACATTGCACTAAATAATCTTTATAAACCCAAGGAATGTCCATTTGTGCAGCAATCAGTAGTAAATTTTAATTTTATATTATTTAATTTTATTTGTTTTATGCTTAATGTTTTGAATTATATGTTTATTATATTTATTGTATGGTTATTAATAAATATATATATATATATTTTAATAGAGACAAAGTATTGCTGTATTGGCCAGGCTGGTCTTGAACTCCTGGCCTTAAGAAATCCTCCTGTCTTGGCCTCCCAAAGTGTGTTAATATATTTTTATATTAAAATATAAGAAATGCAATGGGGAAAGTGGATTATTTTACATTGGGTTCTCCAAAGGCAGAGCCAGAGACAAGGATTTGAGTGGAAATAGTTTATTTGCAGGGTGATTCTAGGAATCACTGGCAAAGGAGTCAGAAAAGAAAACTAGGATAGGGAAGAAACCAATATGAATGGGTTAATGAGCAGGTACCACTATGGGCAGCCAGGGCTCTGACTCCTCTAAGACTCTTTGGAAAACATGGCTTAGAGTTCTTCTATCTAAAAGTCAAGGAAGTTGGGGTACTTACCCACCAACATCTATGTTATTATTGGCAGAGGGATGCTTCCAGGGATAATAGTACCAAGGAAATTTGGACCCGAATTTCATACAGGATGAGTACACTCCTGTAGCAGAAAGCAGAAAGTTAGAGATGCCACAGTAAGAAGCTGTGTGTGTGCATAGAGACGTGAATACTAGTGAGAGATGGGCTGGGCATCAGTAGCATCTCCACAATAGGCTGGGTCCAACTCCTGGTTGGGGAATCATTTTCTGCAGGCCACTGATTGGATAGCACAGGAAAGGAAGAGTAAGAATTCCATCAAAGGATCAACGGGACTGCAAAATTGCAACCCTCTTGTCCTCTGTCTTCTACAGTTATTATAAAAAGTGTGTCCCAAAAATGAAAGAAAATCATTGACAATTGCATGTAAATAAGAGAAATGCAAAAGCATTCTCCCAATATGTCCTGCAGACAACTTCCAGTTCTGCTGCCTTCCCAAGCAATTTGGTCCTAGCTCATAACGATAATGTATTGTTTTCTACCCTTTTACTTTTCAAAGTGTTCTCACTCTTATTAACTTATTTGACCTTGAGGGGGCAGTCTGGTCATTCTCATCTACATTTTCACAAGCGAGAGCTAAAAGCATATAAATATCAAATGAATTTCTCAATAGCGCCATGGTTAGAACTTCAGTCCCAATGAATATGTATGGAGCATCTATATTCCAGAAACTGTGCTTAATTTGGGGGACATGGAATGTAATAAAACATGGCCCTCGTTGTTGAAGAAGTCACAGTCTACTGATGAAAACTGATGTATAAAAAATTTAATAATAATGTGGTATTCACAAAACAGATGTTTATGCTTATGTTTATTTAGTAAAATGCTGTGTGAATACTGAGTTAGCAGGTAAATCTTCCTGGAGGAGTTAGGCATGTGTTATCAGTCAAGATGGGGTAGATTGTGCTATGGCAACAAACCAGTCCAAACTCTTATGGCCTTAACAGAGCAGAGATTTATCTCTCACTTATACAAATTCTACTATAGTGTGGTCTGGTCACCCACCTGGGTAACTGTTCTCTATATGGTGACACACTGGTCCACGGCTGAGGGAAGATTTGCCACTCGGTAGCTCCATCATCTTGAACACATGGCCTCTTCAGTTGATACTGCAAGGGAAAAAAACATATATAGAGTCATGCATGGGCTCTTATGTGTTTCCAAGCAGAAGGGAACAGCGAACTTCTCACACTGTATTGGCCAAGTCACATGGCCATACCTAAGTTTAAGGGAGTAGAGAAGTACAGTCTTTTATATGCCTGGAAAGGCAAAAGAATCAAAACTATTGGTAAGAAGCATAATCACTTTCTAAAGGAGATCATATTTTAAATAGACAAATAATAATTGGGGGAAAAGTACTTTTGGCAGACAAAGAAACCTGTGTAAAGGCACAAAGATATGACATGGCCTGATGTGTTCAGAGATTCAAAGTTCAGAAAATTTCAGGAACTTGAAGGCAGAAGGTGAGGCTGGTGAGGTTAACAAGAGCTAGATAATTAATGACTAAATTATTTTGGAATTTATCATCGTGAACCAGCAGCAGTTTAAAACCATACAAGACACATGACCAGCTGCCATTTTTTAAAGAAACGTCCCATGTTAATGAGAAATGACTATATTGTGGCACATCTCAGCTAACACACATTTCTAAGAGTATCTGAAAGCTACAGAAAAATCTAACAGAAGAAGTACTTGGGTGTGAGAGCAGCAGCAAGTGTCATGGTAGATTCAGAGTGCTGGAATCTCTTATACTTACCCAATACTCATTCCCAAATGATGTCTTGAGCACATGGGTATCAAAGCATGCAAGTATCAATGAACATAAGCAAGATCCTCCCTTCATTTGTCATTGGAATGGCAGAAACTTAAGTGCTATCTTTCCCATATATCCTTGTTTATGATATTCTTCTGGGAGTCTACAGTCTTTTCTTTCCTATCCCATGAGAAAGTACGAGGTTGTAGGAATTTTTCCTGTTGCCAGACTTAAATAGAGTAGACCAAACTTTTCATGTAACAGATAGACTCAGGAGAGGGGTGGAGCAAGATGGCGGAATAGAAAGCTTTACTGACCGTCTCCCACTACAAGGACACAGACTTAACAACTATCTACACAAAAAAACAACTTCGTAAGAACCAAAAATCAGGTGAGCACTCATAGTACTTGGTTTTAACTTCATATCACTGAGAAAGGCACTGAAGAGGTAGGAAAAACAGACTTGAATCAGTAATGTCACCCCTCCCCCAACATCCGGCAGCGGGTGTCATGGTGCAGAGAGCAATTCTCCGTGTGGGGAGAGAGAGAGCACAGCAATTATGAGGTACTGAGCTCAATGCTGACCCGTTATAGCAGAAAGAAAAACCAAACCAAATTCAACTGATGCCCGCCCATAGAGTGAGCATTTAAACAAGCCCTAACCAGAAGAGAATTTCCAATCCCAGCAGCGAGAACTTGATTTCCCACAAGTCTCATCATCATAGGCTAAATGCTCTGGGGCCCCAAATAAACCTCAATGCTGTGCTGGCCTCAGGTCTGACCCCTAGGGTGGTGGCCACAGGGCTGCTTGTGTTACTCCACTCACAGTTCCAGGTGGTTCCGAACAGAGAGAGAGACTCCATTTATTTGAGAAAAAGGAAGGGAAAAGAACAAGCACCTCTGCCTGGTAATCCAGAGATTCTTCTGAATCTTACCCAGGTCATCAAGGTGGTACCTGTATGAGTCTGTAAGAACCACAGTGTTAATAGGCTTGGGGTCCCCACTAAAGCAGATACAGCTTAGATCACAAGACCCAAGTCCTTTCAAATATCAGGAAACCCTTCTGAAGAAGGATGGGTACAAACAAGCCCAGACTGTGAAGACTACAATAAATACCTAACTCTTCAATACCCATACATAGATGAATGACTACAAGTATCAAGATGATCCAAGAAAACACTACCTCGCCAAATGAACTACATAAGGCACAATGGACCAATCCTGGAGAAACAGATATGTGACCTTTCAGATAGAGAATTCAAAATAGATGTTTTGAGGAAACACAAAGAAATTCAAGATAACACAGAGAAGGAAATCAGAATTCTATTAGATAAATGTAACAAAGAGATTGAAATAATTAAAAAGAATCAAATAGAAATTCTAGAGATGAAAAATGCAATTGGCATGCTGAAGAATGCATTAGACTCTTTAATAGCAGAATTAATTAAGGAGAAGAAAGAATTAGTGAGCTTAAAAAAAGACTATTTAAAAATACACAGTCAGAGAAGATAAAAGAAAAAAGGATCAGAAACAATGGAGCACACTTAAAGGATCTAGAAAATAGCCTCAAAAGGGAAAATCTAAGAGTTATTGAACTTTAAGAGGAGGTAGAGAAACAGATTGGGGTAGAAAGTTTATTCAAAGTTTATTCAAAGGAAAATTTGATTATTCAAAGGAAAAATAACAAAATAACAACTTTTCAAACCTGAGGAAGATATTAACATCTAAGTACAAGAAGGTTATAGAACACCAAACCAACTTAACCCCCAAAAAACTACCTCAAGGCATTTAATAATCAAACTCCCAAAGGTGAAGGATAAAGAAAGGATTCTAAAAGCAGCAAGAGAAAAGGAACTAATAACATACAATGGATCTCCAATATGTTTGGCAGCAGACTTTTCAGTGGAAACCTTACAGGCAAGGAAAGAAGTGGCTATTTAAAGCTCTGAAGGAAAAAAAAACTTTTACCCTAAAATAGTATATCTGGTGAAATTATCATTCAAACATGAAGGAGAAATAAAGATTATCCCAGACAATCAAAAGCTGAGGGATTTTCATCAATACCAGACCTGTCCTATAAGAAATGCTAAAGGAAGTACTGCAATCAGAAAGAAAAGGATGTTAATGAGCAATAAATAATCACCTGAAGGTACAAAACTCACTGGTAATAGTAAGTATACAGAAAAACACAGAATATAATAATGCTGTAATGGCGGTGTATAAACTACTCTTAAGTGGAAAGACTAAACAATGAACCAATCAAAAATAATAACTACAACATCTTTTCAAAACATAGTACAATAAGATATAAATAGTAAAAACAAAGAGTTAAAAAGCAGGGGGATGAAGTGAAGGTATAAAATCTTTATTAGTTTTCTTTTTGCTTGTTTGTTTGTTTGCTTGTGCCAAGAGTTTTAAATTGTTATCTATTGCGGGATCTGGCCAGCAGCCCGCAATGCAACAGGGCTTTCTCTTCCTTCCCAGGCGGATCGGCAGGTCGAGAAATAATAGACACACACAAGATAGTGAAAGCTGGGTCCAGGGGGGTCACCGCCTTCTAGTCCCACGATGCCGTCAATGCACTGGATATACTAGCATTTATTATTAAGTTTAGTGAGGGAAGGGGTAGGTTAGTGAGGGATTTAGGGTCATTTGATTATGAGGTGAGATGGTCACATGGGGTTGAAGTAATTCTTTAACATAACGCATAACATCTCTATGTAGAAGTACAGTATACAGAGATAAGAATTTACAATATAGTGTGTGCATCAGTAATTTCTAACAGAGCCTTAAAACAGAAATGCGGTCTTTCCATAACCTGTGATTAGCAAAATATTAATCAGCAGTAACAGTTGCAGCAAAAGCTAGTTACAAACAATCCATAGAAACAGGACGTGAAGCTAGACAACCAGTTATACCAGAAATTCTCAGAAGGGAGTATGCCTTAACCCTAAAGAGGCCTAGAAGAGACGTGGCAAGATAAGGGCATTTATAGCCCTATCTTATCCATATGAACAGGTGCCCCCTCATGCGTCCATTTATAAGCTCTCCACAAGGGTCGCATTCCATTCCCAGAGCTATGAACATCTGCTTTTCTGGGATAGGAATCTTGGTGATGTGAAACCTCCCTGACTGCACGTCTGTTCATAGGCTTTCTGCAAGGGGAAGCACATGGCTCACTGTTGGCTCATTCTGGCAGCCCAACCTGGCATTGTCTTTACACAATCCTGCATGCAACTTTGTATTTACAATAATTAGGGACATTTCATCTTTTACCCCATAACAATAGTTTCAGGGGGTCTCCCTACAGTTATCAGCTTAAAATAAAGGGTTACAAAATAGTATTTACAAGCCGCATGGTAACCTCAAAACAAAAAGCATGGAATAGATACATATACAAAAAACAATCATATCTCCAGAGAAAATCACCTTCACTGAAAGGAAGATAGGAATGAAAGAAAGAAGGAAGACAAAACCATAAAACAACCAGAAAAATAAATAAATAAATACATAAACAAAATGGCAGGAGTAAGTCCTTACTTGTCAATAATAACATTGAATTTCAAAGGACTAAACTCTCCAATCAACAGATGTAGAGTGGGCCTGGCACAGTGGCTCACACCTGTAATTCCAACATTTTGGGAGGCCAAGGTGGGCAGATCACTTGAGGTCAGGAGTTCAAGACCAGCCTGGCCAACATGGTGAAACCCTGTCTCTACTGAAAATACAAAAATTAGCTGGGCATGGTGGCAGGCACCTGTAATCCCAGCTACTCAGAAGGCTGAGGCAGGAGAATCACTTGAACCTGGGAGGTGGAGGTTGCAGTGAGTTGAGATCCTGTCACTGCACTCCAGCCTGGGCAACACAGTGAGACTCCATCTCAAAAAAAAAAAAAAAGTACTGATTTATTGCCTTCAAGAAACACACTTCACCTATAAAGACACACATAGACTGAAAATAAAAGGATGGAAAAAGATATTCCACACCAATGGAAACCAAAAAAAAGCAGGAGTAGCTATGCTCATATCAGACAAAATAGATTTCAAGACAAGAACCATAAGAAGAGACAAAGAAGGTCACTATATAATGATAAAGGAGTCAATTCAGCAAGAGGATATAACAGTTTTAAATATATATGCACACAATACTGGAGGACCCAGATATATAAAGCAAATACTATTAGAGCTAAAGAGAGAGATAGACTTCAATACAATAATAGCTGGAGATTTCAACATCCCACTTTCAGCATTGGGCAGGTCTTCTAGACAGAAAATCAACAAAGAAACATCAGACTCAATCTGCATTATAGAACAAATGAATCTAATAAATATTTGCAGAACACTTCATCCAATGGCTGCAGAATACTCATTCTTTTTCTAAGCACATAGATTATTCTCAAGGATAGACCATATGTTAGGTCACAAAACAACTCTTAAACCACTCAAAAAATTTAAATAATATGATGCATCTTCTCTGACCCAATGGAATAAAACTAGAAATCAATAATGAGTAATTTTTAAAACTATACAAATATATGGAAATTAAACAATATGCTACTGAATGACTAGTCAGCCAATGAAGAAATTAAGAAGAAAATTAAAATTTTTTTTGAAACAAATGACAAGAAAAACACATACCAAAAGCCTATGGGACAGAGTGAAGTGCCTACATCAAAAAAAAAAAGGAAAAAAAAAAAAAACCTTCAAATACACAACCTAACAACACATCTAAAGGAATAAGAAAAGTAAGAGCCAACCAAACTCAAAATTAGTAGAAGAAAAAAACATAAAGATAAGAGCAGAAATAAATGAAAATAAAATAAAGAAAATAATAAAAACACCAATGAAACAAAAAGCTGGTTGTTTTAAAAGTTAAACAAAGAGAGCAAACCTTTAGTCAGACTAAGAAAAAAAAAACACAAAAGATTCAAATATATAAAATCAGAGATGAGAAGGAGCTATTACAACTGATAATACAAAAATTCAAAGGATCATTAGTGGCTACTATGAGCAGTCAGAGGCCAACAAGTTTGAAAATCTAGAAGAAATGTACAAATTCGTAGACACATAAAACCTACCAAGATTGAACCAGGAAGAAACCCAAAACATATCAATAACAAATAACAAAATTGAAGCTATAAAAAAAAGTCTTCCAGTAAAGTAAAGCCTGGGACCTGACGGCTTCACTGCTGAATTCTACCAAATATTTAAAGAAGAATTAGTACCAATCCTACTCAAACAATTTCAAGAAATAGAGAAAAAGGAAATACTTCCAAACTCATTCTATGAGGCCAGTATCGCTCTGATACCAAAACCACACAAAGACACACCCAAAAAAAAACTATAGGCCAATACCCCTGATGAATATTGATGCAAAAATCCTCAACAAAATATTAGCAAACAGAATTCAACAATACATTAAAAAGATCATTCATCATAATCAAGTGGGATTTATCCCTGGGATGCAAGGACGGTTTAACATACACACAAAAAATTGGTAGGATATATCATATCAAGAGAATGAAGGACAAAATTCATACGACCATTTCAATTGATGCTGAAAAAGCATTTGATAAAATTCAACATCCCTTCATGATAAAAACCCTCAAAAAACTGGTTATAAAAGGAATATACTTCAACACAATTAAAGATATATGTGACAGACCCACAGCGAGTATCATACTGAACAGGGAAAATCTGAAATCCTTTCCCCTAAAATCTGGAACATGACAAGGATGCTCACTTTCACCACTGTTATTCAATAGAACTGGAAGTTTTAGCTAGAGCAACTGGTCAAGAGAAAGAAATATATGGCATCCAAATTGGAAAGGAAGAGCTCAAATTATCCTTGTTTGCAGATAATATGATCTTACATTTGGAAAAGCCTAAACATTTCACAAAAATAACTATTACAACTGATAAACCAGTTCAGTAAAGTTGTAGGATACAAAATGGTCATACAAAAATCAGTAGCATTTCTATATGCCAAGAGTGAACAATCTGAAAAAGAAATAAAAAAATTAAACCCATTTACAACAGCATAAATAAAATTAAATACCTAGGAATTAACCAAATAAATGAAAGATTTCTATAATGAAAACTATAAAACACTGATGAAAGAAATTGAGGACACCAAAAACAGGGAGAGATATTCCATGTTTATGGATTGGAAGTATCAATATTTTTAAAATGTCTATACTACCCAAAGCAATCTACACATTCAATATAACCCCTATCAAAATACCAATGACATTTTTCATAGAAATAGAAAAAAACTATTCCAAAATTTGTATGAAACCACCAAAGATCCAGAATAGCCAAAGCTATTCTAACTAAAGAAAAAAAAAAAGGCTGGAGGAATCATGTTACCTGACTTCAAGTTATACTGCAGAGCTATAGTAACCAAAACAGCATGGTGGCTGGCATAAAAACAGACACATAGACCAATGGAGCAGAACAGAGAACCTAGGAGCAAATCCATACATCTGCAGTGAACTTATTCTCAATGAAGTTGCCAAGAACAAACAATTGGGAATAGACAGTCTCTTCAATAAATTGTGATTGGAAAACTGGATATCCATATGCGGAAGAATGAAATGAGACACATATCTCTCACCATATAAAAAATCAAATCAAAATGGATTGAAGAATTAAATCTGAGAGATCAAACTATGAAACTACTACAAGAAAGCACGGGGGAAACTCTCCAGGACATAGGTTTGGGGAAAGATTTCTTGAGTAATACCCCACAAGCATAGGCAACCAAAGTAAAAATAGACAAATGGGATAACATCAAGTTAAAAAGTTTCTGAACAGCAAAAAGGAAACAATCAATAAAGTGAAGAGACAACCAAAAGAATGGGAGGAAATATCTGCAATCTATTCATATAACAAGGGATTAAAGACCAGAATATATAAGGAGCTCAGACAACTCTATAGGAAAAAAATCTGATAATCTGACTTAAAAATTGGCAAAGGATTTGAATGGACATTTCTCAAAAGAAGACATAAAAATGGCAAAGAAACATATGAAAAGGTACTCAGCATCATTGATCATTAGAGAAATGCAAATCAAAACTATAGTGAGACATCATCTCATCCCAGTTAAAATGGCTTATATCCAAAAGACAGGCAATAACAAATGCTAGCAAGAATGTGGAGAGAAGGGATGTCTTGTATACTGTTGGTGTGGATGTAAATTAGTACAACCACTATGGAGAAAAGCTTGGAGTTTCCTCAAAAAACTAAAACTACAACTATCGTACCATCTAGCAATTTTGCTGCTGGGTATATACCCACAAGAAAGGAAATCAGTCTAGTGAAGAGAAATCCGTACAATTTTAAATAACTAAGAATATAATTAGATTGTAACACACAGAATAAATATCTTAGGGGTTGAATACTCCATTTTCCATGATGTGATTATTGCATGCCTGTACCAAAATATCTCATGTATTTCATAAAATATACACCTACTGTATATTTTATATATTTTTATAAAATATTATAAAAATAAAAAAAGTTAAAGATAGGGGAAAAACTGGAGGCGAGGCCTAATAATAAAAGGCTATGTTTTCAGTGGCAGCCAAGATAACTTTATTTGGAACTTTTGTCATCATAGGCCTGATCAGAAAGTTGCATAGTATCAACTCAGTTCTCTTATCTGTATTTTGTTTATGCATCCTAGAGGAAGATGCACATTCTAGTGTGACTAAGCTCATAATTCAGTGGCTTATTGAGTACCATCATAGTAATGAGAGCAGCAGATATAACAGGTCCTCTATAGAGAAGTGACTTGAACAAAATTATCTATTTATATTTCTTTCCTCACTATACTATGAATTCCTCAAAGACAATGACTATTTCTTATGGACCTTTACATATCTCTAGGGCATAACCCAGTGCCTGGTACATGAGATGCTCAATCAATGTTGATTGAATGGAGCTGAGTTGACCAATAACTACTCACATGTGATAATTGGTGCTACACTAGCCTATAAGAACACATCTTGCCATTGCAGGTATAGATTTCTCTATAGTACCCAATTCAACCAAGTGAAACAGATCATTTGCTTGAAATATGTATCTAAAATGATAAGGGAGACAAGCTCCCAACTTGGTCTACAAATAAAATCTTAGCAAATGAGTACTTACAATCAAGGAGGGAGGAAAAATCTGTCTGCCCTAAAATTCTCGGGCCGATTAAATATATTACTCTAATTCAGCTGCAAGCAGCACCCAGCTCACTTGCGGGAAAGGCATAAAAGAAGCATCTCCTGTTGATTCTGGCCAGGCATTCTGCTGAGGACAGAGAGCCTAGAGTGTTGTTTTCTAGAGGTGACCTCACCCTTTTCTACCCAAATCCTACACAAGTACCTTTGTGGGGTTGCCTTTGAGCCAAATACACAATCAGGTAGCTATGCTAGATTTAACATCATCATCCTATGACATATGAATAGATGGAAACAGAATTCTACAAATTTAGTAAATATATCTTTGGTGGCTCATTTTGTTGTTTCTCATGAATGTTTCTAACATTTTTGACTTCTGTGCTTATTATATACCACAATCCTTAATACCTTTTTTTCACCAATCTACCAAAATCCTGTTGATTTCACTCAATTTTTAAGATTTTCTTTACTGTTTTCTTCTTCCACTATCACCACCACACACCTCCAATCTCTTCTTCTTTCAGCAAGAGTATTTTAAAGTTAAAATCTGATTATATCATTCCTCTGCTGAAACCCTTTCTATGGTTTTTCAAAACCATGAAAACAAGCCACAAGACTCTTGCTTGCTCTCACTACTGCCTGGGTCACTCACTCGTCAACTTCAACACTCCTACCACAGATCACCCCCTATGCTAAAATGCTTTCCCCTCCAACCCCAAATACATTTTCCCCTTTTGCCTTCTTAACTCCTACTCTTCCTTTGGATTTCTTGGATTTCATGTCTGTATTAGTCTGTTTTCACACTGCCGATAAAGACATACCCGAGACTGGGCAATTTACAAAAGAAAGAGATTTATTGGACTTATAGCTCCAAATCACTGAGGAGGCCTCACAATAATGGAGGAAAGCAAGGGGCAAGGAGTAGCAAATCACATCTTACATGGATGGCAGAAGACAAAAAGAGCTTGTGCAGGCCAATTCCCATATTTAAAACCATCAGATCTCATAAGATCCATTCACTATCATGAGAACAGCAGAGGGAAGACCCACCCCCATAATTAAATCATCTCCCACCAGATCCCTCCATAACATGGGAATTATGGGAGTTATAAGATGAGATTTGGGTGGGGACACAGAGACGAACCAGATTATTCTGCCCCTGGCCTCTCTCAAATTTCATATCGTCACATTTCAAAACCAATCATCCTTTCCCAACAGTCCTCCAATGTCTCAACTCATTTCCGCATTAACTTAAAAGTCCACAGTCCAAAGTCTCATCTAAGACAAGGTAAGTCCCTTCTGCCTATGAGTCTGTAAAATCAAAAGCAAGTTAGTTACTTCCTAGATACAATGGGGATACAGGCATTGAGTAAATACAACCATTCCAAATGGGAGAAATTGGCCAAAACAAAGGGGCTACAGGCCCCATGCAAGTCTAAAATCCAGTGGGGCAGTCAAATCTTAAAGCTCCAAAATTGTTTCCTTTGACTCCATGTCTCACATCCAGGTCACACTGATGCAAGAGGTGGGTTCCCATGGTCTTGGGTAGCTCTGCCTCTGTGACTTTGCAGGGTATAGCCTCCCTCCTGGCTGCTTTCATAGGCTGGCATTGAGTGTCTGCAGATTTCCAGGTGCATGGTGCAAGCTGTTGGTGGATCTACCATTCTGGGGTCTGGATGATGGTGGCCCTCTTCTCACAGCTCCACTAGGCGGTGTCCCAGTAGGGACTCTTCGTAGAGGCTCCAACCCCACATTTCCCTTCTGCACTGCCATTGCAGAGGTTCTCCATGAGGGCCCTGCCCCTGTAGTAAACTTCGACCTGGGCATCCAGGTATTTCCATACATCTTCTGAAATCTAGGCAGAGGTTCCCAAACCTCAATTTTTGACTTCCATGCACTTGCAGGCTCAACACCACGTGGAAGCTGCCAAGGTTTGTGGCTTCCATCCTCTGAAGCAACAGCCCAAGCTGTACCTTGGCCCCTTTCAGCCATGGCTGGAGTGGCTGGAATGCAGGGTACCAAGTCCCTAGGCTACACAGAGCAGGGGTGCCCTGAGCCTGGCCCATGAAACCAACTTTTCCTCCTAGGCCTCTGGGCCTGTAATGGGAGGGGCTGCTGTAAAGACCTCTGACATACTCTGGACACATTTTCCCCATTGTCTTGGGGATTAACATTCAGCTCCTCATTACTCATGCAAATTTCTGCAGCCAGCTTGAATTTCTCCTCAGAAAATGGGATTTTCTTTTCGATTGCGTAGTCAGGCTGCAAATTTTTAGAACTTTTATGCTCTGCTTCCCTTTTAAAACTGAATGCCTTTAACCACACCCAAGTCACTTCTTGAATGCTTTGCTGCTTAGAAATTTCTTCCACCAGATACCCTAAATCATCACTCTCAAGTTCAAAGTTCCACAAATCTCTGGGACAGGGGCAAAATGCTGCCAGTCTCTTTGCTAAAACATAACAAGAGTCACCTTTTCTCCAATTCCCAACAAATTCCTCATCTCCATCTGAGACCACCTCAGCCTGGACCTTATTGGTCATATCATTATCAGCATTTTTTTGTCAAAGCCATTCAACAAGTCTCTAGGAAGTTTCAAATTTTCCCATATTTTCCTGTCTTCTTCTGAGCCCTCCAAACTGTTCCAATCTCTGCCTGTTACCCAGTTCCAAAGTTGCTTCCACATTTTCGGGTATCTTTTCAGCAACACTCCACTCCTGATATCAATTTACTATATTAGTCTGTTTTCATGCTGCTGATAAAGACATACCCAAGACTGAGCAATTTACAAAAGAAAGAGGTTTATTGGACTTACGATTCCACATGGCTGGGAAGGCCTCACAATCATGGTGGAAGGCAAAGAGGAGTAAATCACATCTTATGTGGATGATGGCAGGCAAAAAGAGCTTATGCAGGGCAACTCCCATTTTTAAAACCATCAGATCTCATGAGACCCATTCACTATCATGAGAACAGCACAGGAAAGACCTGCCCCTATAATTCAATCATCTCCTTCCAGATCCCTCCCACAACAGGTGAAAATCATGGGAGCTATAAGATGAGATTTGGGTGGAGACACAGAGCCAAACCATATCATCATCACGCTCTATATATCCTTGTGAATGTCTTTCCTACACACTTTCCTCAACCCTCAGACAAATTTACATCTCCCTGTTATCTCCATAGCATTCTGCACCTTTTCCTCACAGCCCTTAGAATTCTATTGTTGTGATTCTGTGAAAGAAATAGGAGGAGGACATGATCTGAGTCTATTTTTCCCCCATTGTATCCCCAGCACCAGGCATGAGGCCTGACCTTCAACATATGCTTGTATCATGTTGAAGAAATGAAGAGAGAGCCTCCTTGTTCATGAATGTATATGTGGAGTACATGAGGAGGTGAGAGAGCAATTAAGAGAGCAATTAAGGGAGAGAGCATTAAGGCAGCCTGCCTTGCATGCAAACAATTTCTAGCAAGTTACTTTTGCTATTTTAGGGATCATTAGCCCTATTTCAATTTCCACATAATATTGAGTTTTGAAAATCCAGAGTAGGATGTGAATGCATATTATTTATGGAATTTAAATTAGTTTCACATTGACCTTCTTAGTTGTATTTTTATTTAAAAGCTACTCCTTTTTTAACAGCCAAGTAAAAAAAGTACTACGTTGAATATCTCTATGTCTTCTCCTTCTATCTATGTCTCAATCCATTGCAATCTGACTTTAGACTTGATTTTTGCATCAACCAATTCTTCTCAATTTCCCTTGCTAAAGATATTAATAACTTTCAAGTAGAACTCATTATAGTTATCTCATTGGACCCCAAAGGAGAATTTGACACAGTGAACCAAACTCTCCCCCTGCCAGGTCTGAGGCCCATTCTCCAACTCGTCTCCTATCATTTGACCCATTTGATCAAGACCTTGTCTCCGTCTACCTGCTGGCCTCTTTATCTCACCTTGCACTTTAAAGTTCAGCACAAGGAGAAGAAAAAAGCCTTATAGATTTCCCAAAACATATCACACTCTTTCATATTTCTATTCCTTTGCACATACTGCTACCTTTTCATGGAATTCCATTCTTCTATTTGTTTACCATGGAATCTTATTTCATTCCTGCCTTTTAGGAAAGTCTTCCTCAACTCCCCAGGCAATTCCATTGCTCCTTCAGCAGTGCACTCATTGCATGTTTTCTATATCCCCATAGAAGTCATTTTCATATTGTTTGTTGGCTTATCTCTTTCCCATTCTTTACTGTTAGCTGTGTGAGAAAAAAAATCTGTGCTTTTCATCTTTGTTGCTGCAGTACTAGCACAATTCCTAATATGTGCCATATGCTTCATAAAATATCTGTAGGTTGACAGTTTAGGAGTACAGCTGGAGGATGTATTTTTTCTAGTAGTGTAATTTAGATTCACATAGTGGGAGCATTTGGGGGATGTTACAGGATTAGAAAATGATTGCCCCAAAGCCAAGACTATGGAGAAGAATGAGTAGTCCCAGCTGCCATGTCTATGACCCTGGAACCACATTCCCACACGTGTTTTACTTTATAAGGAATCAAGAATTACAGATTCTAGCTCTCTGTCACTAAGTATTTGTAGCATTTGACCAATTATGAGATTTCTACTTAATCTCTAATATTTTCCCCAGCTCAGAAGTTATTTGAGGTGGTGACTTGTGCTTCTAGTGTGATAGAATATCTGAGTCAGATCAGCCTTCCCAATGAGAACACGTGTAAAAACTAAATAAAATGTTTTAAAAATAGCAGTTTTAAAAAAATGGGAGAGCAACTAAGGTAGCCAACATTTGAGAGTGACAGATCCTGGAAAGAAGGGAGGCACACTGAGTTGCTTCATTTGCCCCACCATTTTTTCTTTCTGGGTATTTGTTGATTCATATGTAGTGTAATAGTCAGAAGCTGAGCAGAAACTTGTGGTTTTAGCTTTTGGAAGTCAAAAGTTTAAATATACAAAAGCATTCAGTACTTGAGCAGCCAAGATCCTTAAGAAAATATAATGTCAGGCCAGACACAGTGGCTCACGCCTGTAATCCCAGGCCTTTGGGAGTTGGAGGTGGAAGAAACACCTGAGGTCAGGAGTTCGAGACTGGCCTGGCCAACATGGTGAAACCCCATCTCTACTAAAAATACAGAAATTAGCTGGGCATGGTGGTGTGTGCCTGTAATCCCAGCTACTTGGGAGGCTGAGGCAGGAAAATCACTTGAACTCTGGAGGTGGAGGTTGCAGGGAGCCAAGATCGTGCCACTGTACTCCAGCCTGGGTGACACAGTGAGACTTCATCTCAAAGAAAAAAAAAAAGAGAGAGAGAGAATACGTAACCTCAAAGAAGTGAGCCCACATTCTGCACCACATTTTCCCTCAAGACATTAGCTTATTTTTGAGCTGCGGGTGATAACTATGGAAATTAGATATTTTACCTAAATAATAAAGAAAAACATGACACAACATAGTTCATGTGATGCAGCTAAAGCCATATTTAGAGGCAAATGTATAACCTTAAGTGCATATGTTATAAAAGCAAAAAATCTGAAAGTTATGTCAATATCTATCTCAAGCAATTAAAAAAGAATGGTAAATTAAACCTGAAGAATGTAGAAGAGAATAATGATGATGAGTAGAAATAACTGAAATAGAAACAAATGTATAATAGAAAACAATTAACAAAACCTAAAGTTAGTCCCTGAAAAGAATAATAAAATTAGTAAATCCTAATAGGATAGATAAAGAAAAAAATAAGAGAGTAGGAACAAATTATAAATGCTAGTAATAGAAGTGGTACATAACTACAAAGCTTATGGACATTAAAAACATAAGGAGACTGTACTATAAATATTACGGCAATACATTTAAAATGTACACAAAATTTCTTAAAAACTACAAATATCAAAACTGACACAAGAAATACATACTTACATACATATGTGTGTGATATGCATATAAAATTCTTAATTTAAAACCTTGCTCTGTAGTCTCAGCTGCTTGGGAGGCTGAGGCAGGAGAATGGTGAACCCGGGAGGCGGAGCTTGCAGTGAACCGAGATAGCGCCACTGCAGTCCAATCTGGGCGAAAGAGCGAGACTCCATATTTAAAAAAAAAAAAAAAAGGCCTTGCAACAAAATATTCAAGACTCAGATGACATCAGAAGTAAATTATTTATGGCATTTAAGAGAGAAGTCACACCATCTTACAGAAGAAATCTTTGCAGAGTAGAACAAAAGAGAAAATACTTCAAAGCTAATTGTATGAGGACAGCATAACCTTGATACAAAAAGCTGGTAAAGACATTTCAAGAAATAAAAATGTAAAGCCAGTCTCTCTCATTAATACAGATGCAAAATTTCTAAATGTAGTATTAGCAAATTGGATCCAGTGGTACATGAAATACATAATACATTATGATCAAATTCATGTTTTTACAAGAATACAACGTTGCTTCAACATTTAAAAATCAATTAACTCCTTAACTTATTTGAATAAAACAGAAAGGCCATATGATCATCTCAGTACTTTCAGGAAAAACATTTAATAAGTTATTCTAAGTGAAGTAACACAGGAGTGGAAAACCAAAACTGTATGTTCTCACTTATAAGTGAGAGCTAAGCTGTAAGTATGCAAAGGCATACAAAATGCTATAACGGATTTTAGAGACTCAGAAGCGGGGTATGACAGGGGCCTAGGGATTGAAAAAACTATAGTTTAGGTACAAAGTACACTATTCAGGTGACCAGTGCCCTAAAATCTAAGAATTCACTATATAATTTATCCACATAAGCAAAAAAACACTATTAAAATAAACTTTTAAAATTTAACATTGATCATATTTTTAAAATAAAATAACTCTCAGTAGACCAGAAATAAAAGAAATTTTGTTTTATCCCAATAAAGGTCATTTACAAAAATTCTCACCAAACATCAGGGTTAATGATGAAATACTAAAATCTTTCTACCTGAGTGATCAGAAATGAGACAAAGATGCCCCATCTCCATTTCCTTTAAACATTGTACTAGAAATCCTAACCAAAGTACTAAGGCAATATTTAAAATATTTTAAATATAAGGACTGAAAAGAAAGAAACTAAGTGGTCATCATTTGTAGAACACATGATTCTATACGTAAAAAAATTCAAGGAAATCTACTGATAAAAATAATAAGTTACTCATGTAACCAAACACCACCTGCTCCCCAATAACCTATGAAAACAACAAAAAAATTAAAGTAGTAAGTTAATGTATTAGGCAAAACCAACCTATGGTGATAGAATTCAGAATAGTAGTTATACTTTGTGGGGGTAAGCTATTAGAAGTAATAAGTAAAGCTACTAGACTTAATAAGAAAGGACATTAGATACATGGTTAAAATTTCTACATTCTAGCAAAAAACAAAACTAAAAATTTTTAAATGATATCATTGATAAGATGACTTTTTAAAATAAAATAATTATGCATAAACCTAATGGAAGATATCCAAATACTTTACACAAAAAAATTATAAAACATGATTGAAAAAAATGTTAACGAGCTAAATAGTCTTGTATATTGCCAAGAAAAGGCAAGACAATTTTGAAGTTGAAAAGTTAGAAGAATTACATAACAGACATCAAGACTTTTATAACAAAGCTTCATTAGTTAAAACAGTGTGGTAATTGCTCAAATATAGACAAATAAACAAGTTTAACAGAATAGAGAACCATATATGATCGTTTATTTATAAGAAAGTTGACAGAGAAGTGTAATAGGGATAGAATGGTCTTTTCAATAAATAGTAAGGATTCCATTGGATATCCATATTGTAATATCAGAATCTTGACCTCTACTTCACAAAAATATTATTTCCACACAAAAATATTATTTCCAAGTAGACTGAAGAATGAAATATGAAAGGTAAAATGATAAAAATTCCAAAGCAAACATAGAAGAATATCTTCTTTATTTTGAAATAAGCAAAGTTGTCCTAACAAAGCACAAGAAACACTAACTACAAAGAAAAAGACTGATAAATTAAATGCTATTGAAATCAAGGTCATCTACTCATCAAAAGATGCAATTAGGAGACTGAAGTGGCAAGTCATAGAATGGGAGAAAGGATTTGCAATATATACACCCTAAGAATCTTTTGTGTCTAAAATATGCAAGTTTTCTAGAGGTCAATAAGAAAAACAGTCTAATTTCAAAAGGACTACCGGAACTCTCATACACCTGTTGGGGGTATAAATTGGTGTAATTACTTTGGAAAACTGGTAGTACCTGTCAAAGCTGAATATACGTAGAATCTACAACTCAGCAATTCCACGTCTGTGTACTATGTGCTCCGAAAGACCAACAGACATGAATGAACACTTCACAGCAGCATTAACTGTGTAAGCCAACATCTAGAAACAACTCCATTTCCATCAACAGAGAATAAATGAAATGTGAAATATGCATATAATAGAATATTCTATGGCAATGACGAATAAATTATTGCTACACAAGGTTTTAATCTCACAAAGAAAAGAGGCCAGACACCAAAAAATACACACTACATAAATCCAACTAATGAAGTTCAAAAATAGGCAGAAGTAATCTATAAAAAAGAAGTCACAATAGTGGTCTCCTTTGGTGGAGGGGATGACTGGGATGGATGATGAGTTAAGCTACTGGGTGTTTGTAATGCTTTATCTATTGATCTGAGTAGTGCTTACACAGGTATATTTACTTAGGATGAATTAACTGAGGTAAGTGCAACTTATGATTTGTGCTCATTTTCTATATGGATGCTAAATTTCAAGTTTAAAGAATTATACTTAAAAATAATGTGATACTATTTTTCTATTTAGTAGTACACACAACCAAATGCAGAAGTTTGGGACAGAAGAATGAGAGAAGCAGAATGGCATTCAGCTACTGAAAGCACTGAAATAGCTCTTCTTTATCAGAAGGTAACCCTGGGTTACCTGCCAGTCCCGTCTGCACATTTTACGACATTTTGTATTTGAGCAAGTAGAGAGACAGCAGCCAGGCAGGCCAGCTAGACCAGTCTCCAGTGTAGACAGAGTATGTGGCCATATTTTGGCACCATTACAGTTTCCTGAAAACCCCCTGCCCACCCTGGTTAAAGCCTACTTCCCAATAACCTGCTACAATCCCTGAAATACATATCGGTAGGTCAAAATAGCAGTTTTAAAATGTGAGTTTGAGGTTTCCAATAGAATTTTCTAACTTTGTTGTTTCTTGTATGTGGATAAAAATCTTTGAATAGTCTGTCATTATAAAGACTGTTTCTCTTTTGCAGAGACTTTCTTAATAATTTCTTAAACTTGTGTTTGTGAATATATTGAAGTCAAGCTACACAGTTTCCAAGGTTCAGGCAAAACTTTTTATCTATAAAAAGACTATCTCCAGAATGCTGCAGCTAACATAAAAACAAAAAATTAAGTTGTCCAAGAAGGATAATTCCTTAATTATTACCACTTATTATTAGCTTAGGTGAGCCAAGAGGAGGGGTGAGCGAATTATTGTCCAGGGACCAAATCCTGGCCAACGCCTGCTTTTTTTTCCTTTTGAGACAAAGTCTTGCTCCGTCGCCCAGGATGGAGTGCAGTGGTGCCATCTCAGTTCACTGCAAACTCCGTTCAAGCAATTCTCCACCTCAGCCTCCTGAGTAACTGGGATTACAGATGTGCATCACTGTGCCCAGTTAATTTTTGTATTTTTTGTAGAGACAGGGTTTCGCCATGTTCATCAGGCTGCTCTCGAACTCCAGGCCTCAAATAATCTGCCCTCCTTGGCCTTCCAAAGTGCTGTGATTACAGGGGTGAGTACCGTGCCTTGGCCCCAATGACTACTTTTGTATATAAAGTTTTATTGGCAAACAACCATTCCCATTCACTTACATATTGCTCCTGGTTATTTTCATGCTACAAGAGCACAGTTGAGTAGTTGTGGCAGAGAAAATTTTCGGCCCACAAAATCTAAAATAGTTACTATCTAGTTTTTATAGAAAATGTTTGCCAACATTTGGCCTAGATTTATATATGATCTTTCTCATCTCAGAGGAAATAACAGTCCTATACAAATAAAACACAGGATAAGTACCTTTTCTTAAGGGCAAGATTAATTAGGTTGACGATGCGATAGAGAGCTACCAGAAAGGTCTAGACAGAACAGGCAGCACAGCAAAGGGCACTGTTCATGTGGAGAGCAAGCAAACCTGGTGGTCATTTTTTATTAGAAAGGATTGAGGTTCCTTTGCAGGTTTTTTTAAAGGCACTGTCAAACAGAAGTATTTCCTAAGGGTATTTCCTCTAATGCCTTAGCTAGCATATTGAACAGGACAACTAAATGCAATGTATGATTTTTAATAGGATCTTGGATTAAAAAGAAACTGTACAGAATAGTATTGAGATTGATGTGTAAATGTTAATATGGGCTATAAATTAAATAATATTGATCATGTTAAATATATCAACTCGATCATTGTATTACAGTTTTGTAAGAGAAAGTTATTGTTCTTAGAGGATATTTATTGAAATATCAAGGGCTAAAGTTTCATGATTATCTGCAACTAACATTAAAAGGTATAATCAAGTAGTCAGACAGACAGAGAGAAAGCAAATGTGGCAAAATGTTAACAATTGGTAAATCTAAGTAAATGACATATGGGTGTTGATTGTACTATTTTTGCAAATTTTCTGTAGGTTTGACATTTTTTTTCAAACTAGACTGTCAGAGGAACATTTTAAAAAATAGATATTGAAAGATTTTTGGGGAAAAGATGGAAGAGATAAAACAAAGAAAACTTTTTTTTTTTTTTTTTTTTACTGAGAAGCTAAACTCATCAGCAGCTAATTTATCTAGATATTCCTACACAATTATATTTCCTTCTCTCTTTATGAGGTTTTATCTCAGACCTCTCTGCATCCCTAAAACTCTTCATTTGATTTTCTGCACATAAGAAAAAATTGTGTTGAATATTTTCCCTAGGAAAACATTGTACATATTACACATGAGTATACCTAAAATGTGTGTTATAACCATATGCTTCAAATAAACATTTCCTCCCAAAAAACAAACCTCAGTTTCAAAATATTTTGCAGAATTTGTCACCTTGTATGCTACAAAATAGAAGATAAACCAGGTTCAGAGGATCTCAAACACATATCCGTCGTTGCTTCTCGGAAATATGGCGCCATGTAACCTTGCGAGATTGACGTAGTCACAGATGACAGTAGAGAATTACCAAGGGACCTGCAGCTCTGCTTGGCATCATAATATATGTTGTTGGTAACTGTCGACAGATATTCCGTGTGGCATTTAGATATGAATCTTGAAGTGTATTTGAGAGCCTGCAGCTCTGAGAAAAAGAAGAGGACTTTTCCCTAAGTTCTTCAAAGCAATTCCTAAATGTTGATGTGTCTACCAACATATGACGAATGTGTTTCAGCACCTTTGTGGATGCCATTCGTCTGTGAGAGGACAAGGCCAGTGCCCAGGTGACTCACACCCCACTTATCTTGTTACCAGGTAAAATAATACAGGGCCTCTGGTTCCCACATCCACATCTGGTATGAAAAGCCAGGCCTCTCTATCTAGGTTCTAAATTTGAATTCATTTATCATGTGTGAAGGTATTTTACTTGATTGACTTACAGAGTGGATCCCTGTATGTACTAGTTCTAAGTTTCTTTCTTTCTTTTTTTTTTTTAACCCCAGGGCTTTTCAGTAGACACCACTTTTCCTTAGAGTTCACAGTTGGAGCAGGGTTGCACAGCAGCATTTATAGAGGAAGTGAAGACAAATTGTTACTGGGGAGGGGAAAGGAACAATGGCAGAAGGGGTTTAAAGTGGAATTGAATGTGTAACAAAAATTCTGTGCTTATCTAATAAGGCTGAAATTGAGAGGTTGCTTGAACATGTCAAGTGAGCCAGTATATCAGAAAGACAAACTCTGTCCTGTCCTGTGTTATGAATGCAACATGGGTAAATGGGGCCACAGAGTCATAACATCAAACTACCACAACAATATATAACCTCAAAGACATGATACTTCTCAGTTATCATTCATGTCCCAAATATGAAATGAGCAATAATCCTAACGATAAATACCATTTTGATGAAGGGGTCAGCAATGGGTATCCTTTCTGGGTCAAAATAATGACAACGATTCCAGGCAATTTATTTATTTTTAAGACAAAAGGATTAATCCTTGATCTTAAATATGAAGTTTGTGAATATTTTTTATACCTCCTAAATTATGTAGGTAAGATCTAAATGCTGATGATATGGATGTAGGTAACCAGTCAGGATTATAAAATTATAAAAGAGGCCATGTAAACTTCAAAATTTTATCTCATGCACCAGTTACACTGCAGAAAGAATAAAACAGTGTTGGTTTTGGGCTCAGAGTTAATTCAAATAAACCAAAAAATTATGTGGCTTTTCCAAAGTCCACATAGATGTCACAATAGTTGAATACTGACTGCTCTTTTAAAATTCAAAAGAAAAAACTCTAAGTCAGATGGACACTAATTAGGAGAGAATCATAGAATATCATCACCTAAGTTTTCTTGCTTACTTTTCCAGTCATAATAAATAAGATAAAAAAAAAAATTTCCCATTACCTCTACCTTGCCTCTTTTTGAAAAAGAGCTTCCAAATAGTGAATATTGCTTTATGGGTTTTAAGAACAAGCAATGAGTTTAGAAAATTAGTCTGAAAGTCTTGAGAAAGCAAAAGAGGCAAGATGTAAATGAAGCCCTTATTTTTCTAAAATGAATATTTTGGAACAATTATTACCTCACTCAATAAATAAATATGAAATATGAAACTGTAAAATCTACATCAAAACCATCTACACCTGAATGCAGGGTTTGTCAGCAGCAGATGAAAGATCAGACCAAAATCTATTTGGAATTGCTTACAGTAGATAAATGTCTACTTCGAGCTAATTGTTCTCATAATTGGAGAGGAAATGAGAACTACTGAAAAAAAGAAAACTGCAAAAAGGAGAAGGCTGGATTTTAAGGATGGGCTGACACTGACTTACTTAACAAAATATTCTATATGTTGTTTACAACCCAAGCTGATAGTGAAGGTTTTATTTTAGTGGCTTGCCACATGAACAACATTGGCCGCAGAATTCACCCACCCACAACATTCATACTCCATGAGGCTATAAACTTCCCAAGGGCAGAAATCCTGTCCAATCTAGCCTAAGCCCTGTACATAGTAAGCACTCATGAAATGGTTTAGTGAATTAAAGTGAGAGAAGAGTGAAAGTGTGAATGAATTAAGAAACAAATACCAAGCTGATAGGAAATATGAAGGCTTGAGGAGAATTGCTCACATTAACAAATTTCAGAGCTTTACTCATAAAGAATCAGATTCTCAATCTGTGAACTGTACAGCCATTTGCAACAGGAAGATTAATTGTGCATGGTATTTTTTAAAATACATATGTTTCGTCTAGACTTCAGAAAAACAAAGCTCTGGAAGCTGTGTCTATCATTGCTGTCAGTTCAGAAATTGCCTTGAGCAAAATTGAATGAGAATTTTCATAAACATTCATGAAAAATTGGGTTTGTATGACTAACCTGTCTCACCAGGTCAGATCACTGCCCTTGACATCCAAAGGCAATGCTGTGGGCATCATGCTCTGTAGAGAGGGCTGCTCAGATCAGAGAATGAATGTCTGTCCTTTCCATCTGCTACAGAATTTTTTGTTTGGGGTGTTGCTGTTGTTATTGTTGTTGTTTGGTTGTTTGGTTGGTTGGTTTGGTTTTTTACAGAGCGTTTTTTTCTTTTTGTAACCTTATTATTAATTATGGTGCTGATGTTTTTGTCCAAGGTATCTTAAAATAGTTCCTACAATATTTTTTTGCAGCAATTTGCATTTCTCAGCCTGAGAGTTGTCTGGTATCTTTTTCTTTGCCAGGTGTTTTTTTTTTTTTTTTTTTTTTTGTCAAAGAAAGCAATCCCACATTCTGGTAAGCTGCTTAAGAAAAATAACTGAATTATCAACATTTTACTTTACAGAATATACAAATAATCAAATATGTTTTTGTATGCAATTTGGAAGAGCACTGCATCCAGGTAAGAAGATTGAGGAACTCAAGCCTGAAGCTCTCACATCTTATATCTTTCTGACTTTGATTAATAACTTATTCTCTCGGAATCTTTTCCTTCACTTCAAACATTTAGGACTGGTAAGGGGAGAGGAGGTGGGTGGCAGCTAGTTTCCTGCCTTATTTGTTTTCAGGGACTATTGTAGACAACAAGTAAACTGCGAAAGGGTTTCAAAAACAGGAAAAGTCCTTACCAATCTCAGTGGAGTTGGTTTCAGCTGTGAAGCCTCATTTGCTGATTGTCATGTCTTCTCAATGCAAACGCCCATTTCTTTTCCTGTCCTAGACTGTTTGTAGCATCAAAAAGGAAAGCTAGTGCCTACTGCTGCCCATCCTTTGCATTCTTAACCAGTCCAAAGAGCAGAAATTCCCCCAAATACACAGAGTGTCAGGCAGCAAGTTGGTAGCTTCTTTACTGGTCTGTGTTCTTACTTGAAGGGATAAAGTGAGGCCATGGACAGAGGTGGGCTTAGAATGCCCTCAATAAGAGCCAGCATGTAATATTAAAACTCAGGTATGCAACTAAGTTTTGTGACTTTGGGAAAGGTTTTTTTAAAGCCCATTTGTGACTTAATTTCCTAATCTTAATTCAGAGCCTTTCTTACTTCATTTGGGATGCTATAACAAAATACCATAGACTGGGTGGTTTATAAACAACAGAAACTTATTTCTCACAGTTCTGGAAGCTGGGAAGTCCAAGATCAAGGAACCAGCAGATTCAAAGTCTGAGGGCAGCCTGCTTCCTGGTTCATAAGGTGGCTGTCTTATTGCTGGAACCTCACATGGCAGAATGGATGAGAGAGGTCTCTGAGGCCTCCTTCATAAGGGCACAAATTCTATTCATGAGGTCTCTACCCTCTTGATCTAATCACCTCCCCAAAGCCCCATCTCCTAATACCACCACATTGGAGATTATGTTTCAACATAAAGATTTTGAAGGGATACAAACATTCCATCTCTAGCAGAACGTTTCTCATGGGGCTGCTGTGGTCATTAAATCAGATAACAAACGCAAAGCACTTAGAAGAGTGTCTGGCTGTAGAGTAAGCGCTCACGGAAGGATGTGAACTTATGATCGTTGTTACCACTGTTATTAGCGCCACTTGGGTTGGCTGGCTGATGTCCTGCCCACTGTCTTCATAGGAGAGACTGAGAAATTGTTTTCTGAGACCAGCAACGCTTACGCAGTTCACAGATGGCTGGGTTTCCCAATGCTTATCTGAGGTACTATATGCAATAACTGATGAATGTCTGTTTGCACCTGCTTGCTTTCATAGCCAGGTACATTTAACTTGATTTCTCCCTGGAGTGAGGTCAGGGATTTGCTCACCCACGCATACATGCATTATGCTGAAAATATTCAGAGTCCTCCCAGGCACCAGGAGCTGTTTCAGCTGCTGATGATATAGTACAATGGCTGAGATTCCTGCCCTTAGGGATTTTGTAATGGGAGAAAGACAATAAACAAATACCTTTTAAATATGACAGATATTGGTAAATGTTACCAGAAAATGAGACAGAGTAAGGAGAATGGAGATTGAAATGGGAGCAGGAGCTGTTTTAGTTTGGGCAGCACAGGCGTCTCTGATAAAGTGATGTTTAAGCAGAGACTTGATTGAAGAAGGTAGGGAGTGGAATGCAGCTGACTGGGAGAAGAGTCTTCCCTGCAAAGGAAGCTCAGGTCCTAAGATGTGTGGGTATGTGGTGTGTTCCAGGCACATCCAAGAGACTAGTATGGATAAAACTCAGTGGGAAAGAGACAGAATAATGGAGATGAGGTCAGGGATCAAGAGGGGTCAGATCACTAAGGGCCTTCAAGTCCATGATAGGGATTTTGGATTTTATTCTGAGTGAGACAAAAAGTCTTTGGAGAGTTTCCATTGGAGAAGGGATTGTTGTAAAAGGATCTAGCTTTTCTAGATCTGTTTCAGTTTCTAGAACTGTTGGGAGATCTAGCTGTTGGCAGGAGAGTACAGCAGGGCAGAGGTGAAAGAAGGGAGATCAGGTAGGAGGCAAAAATCCAGGGGAAAGTGATAGTAACTAGAAATATGGTGGTCATTCTGGAAGTAGTGAGAAGTGACGGAATCCTGGATACTCACTGAAGAAAGAGCCAACAGAATTTGTCAAAGGATTGCATTAGAAAGAAAGAGGAGGGTCAGCAAAATCATCCATTCTAAGATGTCTGTCAGAAATGCTTTTTCTTCAGTGCCATAAAGAAATAGCATTTGAACATTAATTTCTTCAGCAAGGCCATTGTTTTACTTTCTGCAGAAGGGGTACACTCGCCAGCAGTTTTGCCATGAGAGTACACCGAACAAAGGAGACAGGGTCATTTATAATTTGACGCATCTACCTTACTGCTGTGTCCGGTTTCCATTGGCTGGAATGGGACCTCATATTCTGTATTCGTCCTGATGGCTAGCAACTTAGAACTTTTTAAAAGAGGCAAAGGCAGAGGAGAACAAAGGAAGGAGGAAGTAACTTGCAGAATGCTGAGAAAGGTAAAAACACCTTCAAATAAGGAAGAGGAACAGGATGACCTAATGCTTGCTTGGACCAGTATAAGCATACCAGGGCAAATATTTAGGCTAAACTGTGAGAGTTAAGAACATAAAGTACATTGATTTCTTTATTATGGCTAGCAGATATTTAAGAATGTTAGCACAGGTCTTTGAATAAATTTTTCTTCTACAAGAAGTTACTATTTATTTCTACTTAGATGGGAAGGAAAGTCTTTGAAGAGGAAACTCTACCTTACTTTTTACATGTCTAAAACAAATATCCCATTAACAAGGCTTCTTGGTTGCAAGGGACAGAAAACCAAGTCAAACTAACAAGTTTAAAAAAAGAAGAGAGAGTATGAAACCAAACTGAAAAGAACAGGAGTGATACTGGTTTCAGGACTGTTTTCCAGTCTCTTCCATTTATGTCTCTCTGCAGTTAACTTGTTTCTCTCAGAGTAGTTTTTCCAAATGGCGGTAGAGGGGCATAGCTACAGGTATTTCTGAGCCCAGGTTCTCACCCTTTTCACCTGGAGAGGATAGGAATGTCTTGGTTCTGCCAGGTCTAGAGAATCCTGAAAGGAGAGTCTTTCTGTTACCACAAAGCAGGCCCCCATCAGACATTGAATCTGCTGATGCCTTGATTTTGGATTTCCCAGCCTCCGGAACTGTGAGAAATAAATTTCTGTTGTTTATAAACCTCCCAGTTTATGGTATTTTTTTACAGCATCTCAAATGGAATAAGAAAGGCCCTGAATTATATCTATTTAAGACTAGGAGATTAAGTCACAAACGGGTTTTAAAAAACCTTGCCCAAAGTCACAAAATGTAGTTGCATAGCTGGGTTTCAACTATTGCATGCTGGCTCACAAATTTAGATTGTTAATCACAAGTTTAGATTGTTAAACTGCAAATGTTCTTTACCTACAGTTTGAGATACAGTTCTCATTGCCACTTACTGTATACACACACAACAACAACAACAACAACAACTAAAGTAAAAGCTTTGTAAAACAATACATTGCCCACTAATGAATTGTGATCAGCCCTTCAAAAACTACAGCAATGGGCTCTGTTTTGAGGTCCTTTCTTCTGCCATTCACACCTCCACCCTCAATCCTGCCTTTTAAAAAAGGTTCTGAGGTGAATTACACTCAAGTTTCTGTTGACTGAAGGATCTTATTAGACAGCTAACTCTATAAGGAAAGGGATGTCTGGGAGCAGCCACCTAGAGAGAGAAAGGGAAATGTGGAAAGGAGAAGGTGAACAACCAACACCAACTTCACCTACCACACAATTTTGCCTAAGGCTAGCCCTGCCCTTCAAGTTGGAGGATTTCTGCCCCTCTGCAGAACCAAAGGTGAGTCACTGTAGTAAATAGAAAGCCTGAACCCACAGAGGTTTATTAACATTCTGCCAGTCTCATTCAGCCCAGCTCCCTTTGTGCCATTCAGAGGGCAATGTCATTATCACCTGAGGTGCCCTGCTGGGATCGGAAGTTTCAGCTATTTTTTTAACTTTAGTTATCTAATTGTGGGGTTTTTTTTCCTGCTGTTTTTAGCATTACTACTAGACATTTAAAATATTTGTCTTTTTATCCCTTTTATTTGTGCCTTAATGCAGAAAAACACTGTAAAAATATCTGAATAAATGATAAACCTCTGAATAGAATAACTCAGCTTTTATACAACAACCCCTGATTTTCACTCATACTGTCATGTTCCCCAAGGTATTTTAGAAGTTTGGTTCTGCTGGTTCTAGAAAAGAGAAGATTATTTTAGGGTGTTTCAAGAGTAACATAACACACTTTATCTGTATGGCAGCTGTAAATGAAAATATTGGAACAAACTAGTTCTCTTTTATAATTCACCACCTAAAGCCCAACCCAAAAAATCAAATGCAGTTGAATCTGCTTGGACAAGTTTTATGTAGTTTCATTTATGGGTTCTGATCCATTTTCAGCTGATTTTGTAAAACTGTTACAGGACCTCCATAGGCCCTGCATCCTGATTCTAGGTACTTTCCTAATGCTTCTCCACCCATTTTTACATTCCCAGGGGCCTTTTTGGAAAACCAGTCCAGTCCAAGATGACCACAGCTCAGGGCTTGCCTCTGAGTTACGATTTACAATTACAGGCACCCTGGGAATCTAGTCCTAAATTTAATTAGTAATTTCCACTGTGAAATGCAAACCCCCTTGGAAAGTTTCTTTGGAAGCTCTAGAATTAGCCTTAAATTGTTCCTCCTTCTAAAATAGATCTTAGCACGCACAGTGAAAACTAAACATCTTAGTAGCACTAAACTGAGTCAAAGTTTGTGTTCTTGGAAAGAATGATGCT
This sequence comes from Pan paniscus, assembly GCF_029289425.2. Classification (NCBI taxonomy): domain Eukaryota; kingdom Metazoa; phylum Chordata; class Mammalia; order Primates; family Hominidae; genus Pan; species Pan paniscus. The sequence goes on along the minus strand of NC_073254.2, from coordinate 165,101,265 downwards.
TATAATATCATAAAAACAGAATTAATGGCCAGGCGCAGTGGCTCACACCTTTAATTCCAGCACTTTGGGAGGCCGAGGTGGGTGGGTCATGAGGTCAAATGATTGAGACCATCCTGGCCAACATGGTGAAACCCCGTCTCTACTAAAAATACAAAAATTAGCTGGGCATGGTAGCGCATGCCTGTAGCCCCAGCTACTTGGGAGGCTGAGGCAGGGGAATTGCTTGAACCTGGGAGGCAGAGGTTGCAGTGAAAAAAAAAAAAAAAAACCAGAATTAATATCCCAAATCTAAACCTACTACTTATGAGCTATGTGAGTTCTGGCAAGCCCTCTGGTCATGATAAGCCTCACAATCCTCATCTATAACATGGAAGGTGACAATACCTACTTCATTGCCATGATAGATATTAGCAAAACTGCATACAAGGCATCTGTACATGGTTATCAGGCCTCTGAGCCCAAGCTAAGCCATCATATCCCCTGTGACCTGCACGTACACATCCAGATGGCTGGTTCCTGCCTTAACTAATGACATTCCACCACAAAAGAAGTGAAAATGGCCTCTTCCTGCCTTAACTGATGACATTGTCTTGTGAAATTCCTTCTCCTGGCTCATCCTGGCTCAAAAGCTCCCCCACTGAGTACCTGGTGACCCCCACTCCTGCCCACCAGAGAACCCCCCTTTTTCCTTTACCTACCCAAATCCTATAAAACGGCCCCACACCATCTCCCTTCACTGACTCTCTTTTCAGACTCAGCCCACCTGCACCCAGGTGATTAAAAGCTTTATTGCTCACACAAAGCCTGTTTGGTGGTCTCTTCGCACAGACGCGCGTGAAATTTGGTGCCATGACTCGGATCAGGGGACCTCCCTTGGGAGATCAATCCCCTGTCCTCCTGCTCTTTGCTCCGTGAAAAAGATCCACCTACGACCTCAGGTCTTCAGACCCACCAGCCCAAGGAACATCTCACCAATTTTAAATTGGGTAAGTGGCCTCTTCTTACTGTCTTCTCCAACCTCTCTCACTATCCCTCAACCACTTTCTCCTTTCCACTCTTCAATCTTTCCCTTCTCTTAATTTCAATTCCTTTCATTTTCTGGTAGAGACAAAGGAGACACGTTTTATCCGTGGACCCAAAACTCCGGCGCGGGTCACGGACTGGGAAGGCAGCCTTCCCTCAGTGTTTAATCATTGCAGGGACACCTCTCTGATTATTCACCCACATTTCACAGGTGTCAGACCACACAGGGATGCCTGCCTTGGTCCTTCACCCTTAGCGGCAAGTCCCGCTTTTCTAGGGGAGGAGCAAGTACCCTAACCCCTTCTCTCCATGTCTCTACCCCTTCTCCGCTTTTCTGGGGGGCAAGAAACCCCCAACCCCTTCTCCTTCACCCTTAGCAGCAAGTCCCACTTTTCTGGAGGAGGGGCAAGTACCCCAACCTCGTATCTCTGTGCCCCGATCCCTTATTTCCATGCTCCGACCTCTTATATCTCTGCAACCCAATCCCTTATTTCCACACCCCAACCTCTTATATCTCTGCACCCTGATCCCTTATTTCCATGCCCTGACCTCGTATCTCTGCACCCAGACCCCTTTCCCACTTTTCTGGAGGGTAAGAACCCCCGAACCGCTTTGCTCCGTTTCTCTACTCTCCCTTTTCTTTAAATTTGCCTCCTTCACTATAGGCAAACTTCCACCCTCCATTCCTCTTCTTCTCCCTTAGCCTGTGTTCTTAAGAACTTAAAACCTCTTCAACTCTCACCTGACCTAAAATCTAAGCATGTTATTTTCTTCTGCAATGCTGCTTGACCCCAATACAAACTCGACAGTAGTTCCAAATAGCCAGAAAATGGCACTTTCAATTTTTCCATCCTGCAAGATCTAAATAATTCTTGTCGTAAAATGGGCAAATGGTCTGAGGTGCCTGACGTCCAGGCATTCTTTTACACATTGGTCCCTCTCTAGTCTCTGTGCCCAGTGCAACTCACCCCAAATCTTCCTTCTTTCCCTTCCACCTGTCCCCTCAGTCCCAACCCCAAGTGCCACTGAGTCTTTCTAATCTTCCTTTTCTATAGACCCATCTGACCTCTCCCCTCCTCACCAGGCCGAGCTAGGTCCCAATTCTTCCTCAGCCTCCGCTCCTCCACCCTATAATCCTTTTATCACATCCCCTTTTCACACCTGGTCCAGCTTACAGTTTTGTTCCGTGAGTAGCCCTCCCCCACCTGCCCAGCAATTTACTCTTAAAAAGGTGGCTAGAGCTAAAGGCATAGTCAAGGTTAATGCTCCTTTTTCTTTATCCCAAATCAGATAGCATTTAGGTTCTTTTTCATCAAATATAAAAGTCCAGCCTAGTTCATGGCTCGTTTGGCAGCAACCCTGAGATGCTTTACAGCCCTAGACCCTAAAAGGTCAAAAGGCCGTCTTATTCTCAATATACATTTTATTACCCAATCTGCTCCTGACATTAAATAAAACTCCAAAAATTAAGTTCTGGTCCTCAAACCCCACAACATGATTTAATTAACCTTGCCTTCAAGGTGTACAATAACAGAAAAAAGTTGCAATTCCTTGCCTCCACTGTGAGACAAACCCCAGCCACAACTCCAGCACACAAGAACTTCCAAATGCCTGAACCTCAGCAGCCAGGTGTTCCTCGAGAACCTCCTCCCCCAGGAGTTTGCTACAAGTGTCAGAAATCTGGCCACCAGGCCAGGGAATGCCTGCAGCCCAGGATTCCTCCTAAGCCGCGTCCCATCTGTGTGGGACCCCACTGGAAATCGCACTGTCCAACTCACCTGGCAGCCACTCCCAGAGCCCCTGGAACTCTGGCCCAAGGCTCTCTGACTCCTTCCCAGATCTTCTTGGCTTAGCAGCTGAAGACTGACGCTGCCTGATCGCCTCGGAATCCCCCTAGACCATCACAGACGCCGAGCTTCGGGTAACTCTCACAGTGGAGGGTAAGTCCATCCCTTTCTTAATCAATACGGAGGCTACTCACTCCACATTACCTTATTTTCAAGGACCTGTTTCCCCTGCTTCCATACTGTTGTGCGTATTGACGGCCAGGCTTCTAAACCTCTTAAAACTCCCCAACTCTGGTGCCAACTTAGACAATACTCTTTTAAGCACTCCTTTTAGTTATCCCCACCTGCCCAGTTCCCTTATTAGGCCGAGACACTTTAACTAAATTATCTGCTTCCCTGACTATTCCTGGATTACAGCTGCATCTCATTGCTGCCCTTCTTCCCAATCCAAAGCCTCCTTTGCGTCCTCCTCTTGTATTCCCCCACCTTGACCCACAAGTATAAGATACCTCTACTCCCTCCTTGGCGACCGATCATGCACCCCTTACCATCTCATTAAAACCTAATCACCCTTACCCCGCTCAATGCCAATATCCCATCCCACTGCATGCTTTGAAAGGATTAAAGCCTGCTATCACTTGCCTGCTACAGCATGGCCTTTTAAAGCCTATAAACTCTCCTTACAATTCCCCCATTTTACCTGTCCTAAAACCAGACAAGACTTACAGGTTAGTTCAGGATCTGCACCTTGTCAACCAAATTGTTTTCCCTATCCACCCCGTGGTGCCAAACCCATATACTCTCCTATCCTCAATACCTCCCTCTACAACCCATTATTCTGTTCTGGATCTCAAACATGCTTTCTTTACTATTCCTTTGCACCCTTCATCCCAGCCTCTCTTTGCTTTCACTTAGACTGACCCTGATGCCCATTAGGCTCAGCAAATTACCTGGGCTGTACTGCCACAAGGCTTCAAAGACAGACCCCATTACTTCAGTCAAGCCCAAATTTCATCCTCATCTGTTAGCTATCTCAGCATAATTCTCATAAAAACACACGTGCTCTCTCTGCTGATCGTGTCTGATTAATCTCCCAAACCTCAATCCCTTACAAAACAACAACTCCTTTCCTTCCTAGGCATGGTTAGTCCGGTCAGAATTCTTACACAAGAGCCAGGACCACACCCTGTAGCCTTTCTGTCCAAACAACTTGACCTTATTATTTTAGCCTAGCCCTCATGTCTGTGTGCAGCGGCTGCCACTGCTTTAATAGTTTTAGAGGCCGTAAAAATCACAAACTATGCTCAACTCACTCTCTACATTTCTCATAACTTCCAAAATCTATTTTCTTCCTTATACCTGATGCATATACTTTCTGCTCCCTGGCTCCTTCAGCTGTACTCACTCTTTATTAAGTCCCACAATTACCATTGTTCCTGGCCCGGACTTCAATCCGGCCTCCCACATTATTCCTGATACCACACCTGACCCCCATGACTGTATCTCTCTGACCCACCTTACATTCATCCCATTTCCCCATATTTCCTTCTTTCCTGTTCCTCACCCTGATCACGCTTGATTTATTGATGGCAGTTCCACCAGGCCTAATCGCCACACACCAGCAAAGGCAGGCTATGCTATAGTACAAGCCACTAGCCCACCTCTTAGAACCTCTCATTTCCTTTCCATCGTGGAAACCTATCCTCAAGGAAATAACTTCTCAGTGTTCCATCTGCTATTCTACTACTCCTCAAGTATTATTCAGGCCCCCTCCCGTCCCTACACATCAAGCTCGAGGATTTGCCCCAGCCCAGGACTGGCAAATTGACTTTACTCAACATGCCCCAAGTCAGAAAACTAAAATATCTCTTAGTCTAGGTAGACATTTTCACTGGATAGGTAGAAGCCTTTCCTACAGGGTCTGAGATGGCCACCACAGTCATTTCTTCCCTTCTGTCAGACATAATTCCTCAGTTTAGCCTTCCCACCTCTTTACAGTCTGATAAGAGACCAGCCTTTATTAGTCAAATCAGCCAAGCAGTTTTTCAGGCTCTTAGTATTCAATGAAACCTTTATATCCCTTAAGGTCCTCCGTCTTCAGGAAAAGTAGAACGGACTAAAGGTTTTTTAAAAACACACCTCACCAAGCTCAGCCACCAACATAAAAAGGACTGGGCAATACTTTTACCACTTTCCCTTCTCAGAAGTCAGACCTGTCCTCAGAATGCTACAAGGTACAGCCCATTTGCGCTCCTGTGTAGACACTCCTTTTTATTGGGCCCTAGTCTCATTCCAGACACCAGACCGACTTAGACTGTGCCCCAAAAAAACTTGTCATCCCTACTATCTTCTGTCTAGCCATACTCCTATTCACCATTCTCAACTACTCATACATGCCCTGCTCTTGTTTACACTGCCGGTTTACACTGTTTCTCCAAGCCATCACAGCTGATATCTCCTCATGCTATCCCCAAACTGCCATTCTAAACTCTTGAAGTAAATAAATAATCTTTATTGGCAGGACTATGCTGAATATCCTTAAGCACTCTCTAATCAGATGCCCTAGGTCCTCCCAATTCTTAGACCTTTTATACCTGTTTTTCTCCTTCTTTTATTCCATTTAGTTTTTCAATTCATACAAAACCGTATCCAGGCCATCACCAATAATTCTACACAACAAATGTTTCTTCTAACAACCCCACAATAACACCCCTTACCACAAAATCTTCCTTCAGCTTAATCTCTCCCAGTCTACGTTCCCACACCACCCCTAATCCCGCTCGAAGCAGCCCTGAGAAACATTGCCCACTATCTCTCCATACCACCCCCAAAAATTTTCACCGTCTAACACTTTACCACTATTTCATTTTATTTTTCTTATTAATATAAGAAGACAGGAATGTCAGGCCTCTGAGCCCAAGCTAAGCCATCACATCCCCTGTGACCTGCACATACACATCCAGATGGCCAGTTCCTGCCTTAACTGATGACATTCCACCACAAAAGAAGTGAAAATGGCCTGTTCCTATCTTAACTGATGACATTGTCTTGTGAAATTCCTTCTCCTGGCTCAAAAGCTCCCCCACTGAATACCTTGTGACCCCTACTCCTGCCCACCAGAGAACAACCCCCCTTTTTCCTTTACCTACTCAAATCCTATAAAATGGCCCCACCGCATCTCCCTTCGCTGACTCTCTTTTTGGACTCAGCCCACCTGCACCCAGGTGATTAAAAGCTTTGTTGCTCACACAAAGCCTGTTTGGTGGTCTCTTCACAGGGGCGTGCATGAAAATGGTACACTAGGGGAGCAAAAATATCCTTTTATTCTCTACCCATCTTAGGTCTTTAACTGGGGCCCTGTGCAATTAGATTGACAAAAGACAGATTAATAGGAGAAAAACAAATGGAAGTTTGTAACATGTGCATTGCACACATGCATGAGAGATCTCAGTGATGAGTAACTCGAAGGGGTAGTTAGAACTTGGGCTTTTATAGCATCTTAGCAAAAGAATAATAAACTTTAGAGAAGTGACAAGACAAAAGAAAAGGACTTTGAGTGTTTAGGGCAGCAAATTATGGAAAGGTAAATATATAGGAGTAACCAATGGACGATTAGTAAAGCTGATTAGTAAAGTCTTTTAAGTAAATTTCTCTGAGCTGTTAAGGGTTGAGAGTTTATCTCTGGTGATTCACTTTCTGTCCTTCTTGATGGAGAGGGGAGTGGGGACATCTTTACAAATTTATGTCCTGCTCTTAGGCAAATGATGGAGGACAGAGAGCTTTTCTTGTATCTGCTTCTTCTCACTTATGCTCAGCTCAAAATAATCACTATCTGGAAGTGGCATATTTGGGGTGGCCTATTCTGCCACCAGTCATTACCCTGTAGATGACAGAGTGCAAGGTAGCCTAGTGGCTAAGAGGACAAGGTTCTGAAGCAAGTCCAAGTTTGAGCTTCCTCCACTACTTAATGATAGTAGAGCCTTGAACAATTATTTAACCTCTTTTTACCTCCATTTCTTCATCTATATAATGGAGATAATAATAATAAAAGCGTCTCCTTTATAGAGCCTTTTAATAAGAATTCAAAACATTTTTAAACATTCAAAACATTTTAAACAAATGTTGTCACATAGTAAACGTTAAATAAATATTAACTCTTAGATACTAATAATGGATAATGAATATCCCTTGATGTCTTCCAGGGATAACTTGAGGGGCTTGAATATTTTCTTCAAGATATAGAAATTGTATTTTTTCTCCCCAAACATGGCATTGAAATGAAAAACATTGAAGGAAAATTTCCTCCACATCTTGTTTATGTGCTTGTTTACTGAACATAAGGCCATTAAAATCATTTAAGTTTATAGAACATTAAAACATATATTAGGCCAAGGGAAATGTTGATGCTGAAAACATTGGCTTTCATTGTGTTGCTGGTTAAATAAAAGGCAAATCTCTCTTGGCCAGTGAAATACTGCTTTCTCAGAGAACATGAGGAAGATTTACTACCCAACTGCCCTCAAATGATGCCTCTGCTCAAATCCAGCTTATCCTAGGGGCATAACCGACAGCAGAAACAAACAAACAAACAAACATTCTGGCAGAAGCTGAGGTTAATGTGTGCTCTACCTGGCAATGAATAATTTAAGTAGTCTCCCAATTTGGGGGAAATATGAGAGGAAAAGTTTTATTGTGGGTTTGACAAGGTGTAGTCAAGCATGAGTGACAGCCAGAAATAGTTTCTCCTTTGGCAGTGATGGAAGTGTCCTGGGTTAACTGATTTTAGAACAACTGCGGGGACCTTTTTGTATTTGTGTACTAAATCAGCTTCACTTCCATTAATACAGTATACATTTAGGACTTATAAAATGTATTGTGCACTGGCATGTTTTTGAGTAACAATAAATATTAGAGGAATCAAGCAAAGCTGAGAAGAATAATCTGCTGATAATACAATTTAAACTACTGCTCCTATGTGTTGTCAAATTATATGCTCGCTATTATTAGAAGCACTATTACCATAAGTTGAAAATGACTAGAAGCTGTGTTATAGACCAATATGCTGTTTCAACCTCTGTGTAGATTTGGTAAAAATTGCTTCAATCCTATGTGGAGCCCGTGGAATGGACTACATGAATTTGGAAAGTTTACTCCTGGCCCAAGCAGCCATTGCTCTTTTTACAATGATCAAGTTTGGAATCTAAAGAACAATCTGTGCATGAATGTTAGTCACTGGACTAGGGAAACCCAACTGTGTCCTAAGCCCCATTTACCCTTAGAAAGCTCTTATTATTTCCCACAGCTGCCTCCACACTGGTCTCAAAGACCCTGCCACTTTTTCAAATATTTAGCAGAAGCAACTCTGCAGACCTGTTCTTGTGTACCTAATGATGTAGCTGATACAAAGCTGAGACATTTGAGTAAGATTCTCTCAAAACCTCAGACATAACAGAAAGAAAAAAATACATTCTTATAGTAACATGACAGTAGATATTACCGCTAAATAGGTGTAACCCATTTGCTGGGCTCACAGTATCAATATAATATTCACATCTTAAGGACAAATTGAAATGATGTATAGGGAAGTATATTATTTATGAAGTACAAATTATGGCATGAATAGAGGCATAACATTCTAATTTTTGGCATGTTATACACTGTATGCCTTAAATTTCACTATGTATTACCCATGACTAAAAATATATGGGGGGTAAGCCCTAGTGATTAAAGAAATATGACTTAGCATGATACACTTATGGTTAGCTCATGAAACTTTGCACTTTTCTTTAAGATGAGAAAGTTTTCACTCCAGATTGTGGTATACAGAAAATACCATTATATGATTATTAATACCACAAGGGAAATGTGGAAATAACTTGAGAAAGAAAGCAGGGTAGGGGGGAGAGAGAAAAAAAAGAAGAAGAAGAAATTAATTCATAAGGCTTATAGATTTGCTTCATAATTGAGGTATATTATTAATTGAATTGTAGTTTGCAGTCATCCCTTATTACTGCTTTGGTTCATTTATTTCTGGTTCATTTGCTTGTCATAAATTCTAGAGCCCCAGAGGTACTACAAATGCGTTGCTGAATAGCATCTTGCCACCGTAACCTTTTATTTCGCCACTTAAGGAATATATTTTATGATGCTGGCTTATCTTGGATAACATCAAGTAATTCTGACATAATGCAGGCTCAATAGCACCCATTGAACTTTGTAGAATTCAGACAACTTCTTCCTGCCATTGGCCACACCTTCTCCCTAAATCTACCACCTGCTCATTTTCTTTACCACCCCTCCTTGCCTTTCTTTGTCACCAACACTTTCCTCTGACATGCATATTCCTTGGAGACAATGAAACTTACTATGTTCAACCAGAAAGAGAATGCTTCCTTATTTCCTTCTTCTGTTCCTCCTTCCCTTCCCTCTTCCTTCCTTCTATCTATCCTTGCTGCCATGTTCTTCATGCAATAAACAGTGAGAACTTCATGCAACAAACAGTGATATGACAGGTACTGTGCTATGTCTAATAGATACAGATATAACCATGATACAGTCCCCCAACCATCCAGGATGTTGCACTCTGATGGAGATGACAGACACTCCAACATGTTGTTACATGAAAGTGAGAAAATGTGTGAACATGGTGCTGTGGGTGCAGAGACACTGGACACACACCTGGAGAAAAGGTAGAACTGCTTCCCATGGTGTGGGACATTTGAGCCTGTAGAAAAGATGAGGCTAATGTGGAGACCGGAACAAGAGCATGGGAAGATCAACTGTACCAAGGAAACGAACTTCACCCTGTGGACAGAGGTCAGCAAACTAAGGCCCCCAGACCAAATCTGCATTCTGCCACCTATCTCTAAATAGTTTTATTGGAACGCAGCCATGCCCATTAGTTCATTATTGTCTATTGCTACTTTCATGCTACAATGGCAGAGGTTAGTTGACACAGAGACCATATGGCCCACAAAGCCTAAATCTTTCCTATCTGGCTTTTTACAGAAAAAAAAAAAAAAATGCCAGCCCCTGCTGAAGAGCCATATTTTCAAACTGTTTTCCCCCACATCATGGCATATGAAAAAAATGATAACACCTGAACCGCAAGTTGAGTGAAACGGAGATTCTGTTGCTGGTCAGAGGCAACTAGACCCAGGACCTGAGCTACCTAGAGCCCTATCTGTAGGGCCTTGGGCTGGGATGAGGGTCAGAATTTCAGTATGTCAGCATCCATCTTTAGCACATTGGTTGGCAAAGAACTCTCTGATAAAATAAGAAGTCACTGGAGAATATTTTAATCAAGAATTTACATATGTAATGTTTTAACCAGAAAAAAAAAAGCACTGGAAAATACAAAAGTAACTTCCTTAGGGAAACCAGAAGTTTAAAGATGTTTAGTTCTAAGCAGCAAATTGACATCGATCAGGCAAAAAAAAAATTCTTTTATTTAACAAATTTTATCTAGAAGATACTCTGCTAGGTTCTGATGGGAAATAAAGACATAGGTATAATCATGGATCTGGAGTCAACTTGGTAGAGCAGATTGTGTAGCTGAGTTCAAGCTCATACCACTCACCATACCACAGCCAGTAAGTCAAGAGACAAGTTGTTGAGGCTAAGAAAGTTACTTTATTCAAGAGCCAGCTGTTGTAGGAAGTCAGGGACCCCGAACAGAGGGACCGGCTGGAGCCATGGCAGAGGAACATAAATTGTGAAGATTTCATTTTAATATGGACATTTATCAGTTCCCAAATAATACTTTTATAATTTCTTACACCTGTAAGAAATTACAGATTAATCTCTTAATCCTGTTATCTTTGTAAGCTGAGGATGTACGTCACCTCAGGACCACTGTGATAATTGTGTTAACTGTACAAATTGATTGTTAAACATGTGTGTTTGAACAATATGAAATCATTGCACTTTGAAAAAGAACAGAATAACAGCGATTTTTAGGGAATAAGGGAAGACAACCATGAGGTCTGACTGCCTGCGGGGTTGGGCAAAGACAGCCAAATTTTTCTTCTTGCAGAGAGCCTATAAATGGACGTGCAAGTAGGGAAGATATTGCTAAATTCTTTTTCTAGCAAGGAATATTAATATTAATACCCTGGGAAAGGAATGCATTCCTGAGGGGAGGTCTATAAACAGCCGCTCTGGGAGTGTCTGTCTTATGCTCTTGAGATAAGGACTGAGATACGCCCTGGTCTCCTGCAGTACCCTCAGGCTTATTAGGGTAGGGAAAAACTCTGCCCTGGTAAATTTGTGGTCAGACCAGTTCTCTGCTCTTGAACCCTGTTTTCTGTTGTTTAAGATGTTTATCAAGACAATACGTGCAAGTTGAACATAGAACCTTATCAGTAGTTCTGCTTTGCCTTTGTCCTGTTCCCTCAGAAGCATGTGATCTTTGTGCTGATTTTTGGCCTTTGAAGCATGTGATCTTTGTACCTACTCCCTGTTTTATACCCCCTCCCCTTTTGAAACCCTTAATAAAAAACTTGCTGGTTTGAACCTCAGGTGGGCATCATGGTCCTACTGATATGTGATGTCACCCCCGGCGGCCCAGCTGTAAAATTCCTCTCTTTGTACTCTTTCTCTTTATTTCTCAGCTGGCTGACACTTATGGAAAATAGAAAGAACCTATGTTAAAATATTGGGGGCAGATTCCCCCGATAGCCAGCAAACCAAGAAGATGGCAGATGAGTGTCCTAAAGAGCTGTCTTAACACAAATTTTAGGCTCCTTCTAGGTTAGGGGAAGCAGGAGAAGGGAAGGGGTTGAGGTTAAGAGGTGACCAATGACCAGAGACATCTGGGCACCAGTAAGGATCCAGGGGGTTGAGAAACTTCTTTGTCCTTGGTCAGGTCACATTGCTCCTATAGATATTTAATGTAACATTGTTACTTGTGTGTACATCCTCCTTATCTCCTTGGGAGCTAGTTTGGGGAAGGGACTGTTATTATCCTCACTGCAAACTATAAACTAAATTCCTCCCATAGTTAGCTTAGCCTACGTGCAGAAATAAGCAAAAGTAACTAACCAAAAGAGATCACCACAGAGGGTTGGGGGGTAGGAGAAAGATGGAGTTAGTCATGCTAAGCCTCCTTTTCACTGTTATAATTATTCTGGAGAAGAAGTGTGATTAGACACACGTGGTGGTATCAGCAAGGGGCCAGATTGCTGCTGAGTATCTTAGTATATGCTTTCCTCATAGGACTGGAAAGAGGGGCACCCTTTGTCTGCCCCTGGTTTACCCTGGAGCAGAGGAGAGCTGGTGGCAGCTGTGGCAGTCTTCTGTGACTGAATGCCCTGGATTGAGATAGAACCCAGAGTCCTAGAAATGCAGGAGCTGCCTCCTGCTTACAAACAATAGGCAGTATAGGACATGACTTCCTCCTTGCCAGGCAAAGCTAGCTGCTCCTCTTCCTGATATGATGCACCACCCATCCTGTTGCCAGAAATTCTGTTATTAGAGGCTCTAGCTTTAAGAATGTCTTATTGAATTGTAAACACCTCTCCCTCCAGAAGTGACTAAGCCTCTTTTATCTAACATCTTATTGAAGCTTCCTTTACTCATGAAAGATTTATTGAGCACTTTCATGATTCCAGGTGTTGGGCTAAGCCCTGGGGACACAGAGACAAATTCAACAGCCCCAGCTTAGTGGAGAAATAGCTTCACCAGGCTCTGTAGGAATAAGACCCAGGACAGCTACAGGAGTTGGGGGGTGGGGGTGATGCATGTGCACGTGTTGGGAGGATGTTGGGGAGATGACAAGGACTTTAGAAGAGGAACAGAGGCAGGTGCAGAAAGATAATGTGACAACTTTTAGCCACTTCACACATTTAGCCTCAGGCTGTCCTTGTAAGACAATTTCTTTTGATAACATAGGAGAAGCAGTACCATCCAAGCCTCATGTATCTGCATGAAGTATTTACATATTTCTTTTCATTTTATTCTCAGATGGCCACTTGCTAATTTTCCACTTAAAGGACCTGCTCATTTGGAGAGCAAACCAAGAAAGCAACAGACACAAGAAACAGGTGCTTATCAGAACCAACTGATGCACAAAGCTAAACTGGCATTTTGATTGATAGCTGCCATGCTCCTCAGTGACACAATGGCCTTGGAGATACCCTTCTTCCTCCATCAGATGACCTATGACTGTCTTTGATCCTTTTCACCTTTCCCTACTCCTGGTTTCAGGATGATCAAACTAAGCTGGCCCCCAAAAAAATAACTTCTCAAAGGATAATATTTCAGTAAGTTTTTTGAACAACCATTCAGAGACCTCAAAAATAATGTGTCAAATAATCTAGGGTGCACTTTATTCAAGTCTTTTCAACTTTATCTGTTTTCATTCTTTCTTCACTGTCACGTGGCACATAAGATGCATTTTGATTGCCAGCTCATTTCTTTGTTGGGAGTAAATCTGGTGTCACATTCCTAGCAGGTGTGGGCCATTAAGACTAGATTGTATTAAGAATTATTTACCTGATAAATGACTTCCATCATACCCTAGCAATATAGCCAGTCCTTTATATAATTGCATGGTTACAAAGGGAGCAATTTAAAGTCTTTGCCAGCATGGGAGATCATCCAGTTCAATGACTAAAGTTATTCTATTAATAAGGCAAAGAGTGAAGCTTGGAAATGTCATCTGGTCTTAAACCTTAGCAGATATGATCACATCTGATTAATCCGATGTGGTACATTGTCCTATGCTCAAATGCTGATAGAAAATTGTGATGGCATTTACTTGTTTTGCAAATTGTTCTTGAGATATTGCTACTCTCTGGGGAAAATTCACTGAACACTCATTTCTCAGAACTTGCTTCTAAAATATTCAAGTCAATTCAACCCATACTTTGGAGGAAACTTCTATGTTATGTGCCGGGTATTGGACTAGCCACTTGGAAGCCAGCGCTGAGCAAAATACTCCGACTTCCTACCTTCAGGAAGTGCAGAAAAAAAGAATGGGAAGTCTGATAGAACTGCTATACAGAGGTTGCTGAATATTCTGTTTGTGTCCCCTCCCCTCTGATCCTCTCTCTACCTTTTCCAACCCTCCCTGCCCCTGAATGCTGACCTATGTCGATATTGCCATGGTTAATTTTATGCATCAACTTAGATAAGAATGGTTGCCAGTTGTTTGGTCAAATACCGTCTAGATGTTGCGATTGGTGAAGGTAGTTTTTTAGATGTGATTAACATTTCAAATTGTAGACTTTGAGCAAAACAGATTACCTTTGATAATGTGGGTGGCTTCATTCAATCAGGTGAAGGCCTAAGGGAAAAGACCAGAATACCCCAAGAAGGAAGGAATTCTGCCTTAAGATTACCTTTAGACTCAACACTGCAACCAGATTGACAGGCTGCAGACTTCAGACTTATCAGTCCCCACAATCACATCAGCCAATTCCTTGAAATCTCTCTCTCTCTCTCTATATATATATATATAATATATATTATATATATAATATGTATACACACACACATATATATACACACACAACACACACACACACACACACCCCATTGACTCCGTTTCTCTAAAGAATCCTGAATAACACAGGCCGTATTCATAGGCTCCCTTTTCTCTGGCTTTAGATTTGAACAATAGAAGGTGCAGAAAGGAGCTCAGAGAGAGGAAGGAGAAGGTCCCCTCTTGTGGGGCCACGGGTTAGCAATGACTGCATCCCTCCTGCTCAAGGCTGTGGCACCTGTCCAGTGGTCCTTTCTTATGCTAATGTTATAGGTCTCCCTCTGTGTACTGGTATCCACTCTGTCCTCTTACCCTTCGGTCCCAGGGTAAGTGACAGTTCCTAATATTGTTTATTAGGATGTCTACCATACCTAGTTGATATTCTTTAATCCTACCTGTGTCTATGTAAATAGTTATTCCACCTAAGTTCTCTTAAATGTGTCCATTTGAATGTGCCAGCTATTTCCCATTGAGACTGTGATTCTGGTTCATAAACTTTCAGCAAAACACCCTATCTTCTATTTCAATCAAAAATAGTTTGAGAATACACAGGATACTTGGATAGAATGAGTGGATCACTTTTTCCTGGTGTCTATGAATTATTTAGGCGGAGGGGTAAATTCTCTTCAGTGTGACCTGAACTTGTTTACAAAGATTTTTTTTTTATTTTTAGAGCTGAAGGGCAATTGATTAAACATCTAGTTCAGCTCTGATCCAATCCTATTTTCACACTGAAGAAATGAAATGCAAAGAGAGGAAGAGACTGCACAGGATTACACCAGTAGCAATAGAACTGATTCTAGAACCCAGGGGAATTTAAAATTGTTAAGGTGGAATTTTATGACTCAGACCATGATTTAAAAAGTATCTTAGATAAGGAGAATTGTTCTGAACAAACTATAAAACAAATTATTTAAAAGTTATTCTGAAAATTAAAAAGAAAAAGTCCCACAGAAGAGCTCCTGCTCACTGGATAAGCCAGCATTGCACTTTATCCTCAATTTGCTCTAGTTATGGGTATTTACTCTCCAAAGCATTGGTGGAATACATTAGAAGCATATATTTATCTGCATAAACACTTATGACTCTACCTAAATGCAGAGGTGTTTTCTTACTATGATAAATTCTATCGACAGATAATGCAACTATGCCTTTGATGGCAGTCAAGGATTAATGAATTAGTAAAATCACCCAACTGGTTTCCGTCTGAGCAAAGATCTGTGCCTTTGCTTACTTTAATATTGTTTATCAGTATCAGAGGCTATCTTAACATTTGTAATGGCCCCATTTCTGATAAATTGGATAAGCCTATCAAAATAAAAATTTGTTTATAAATACAGATCTTAATATATCAATAATAGTTTACATTTGGGCAATTATCCCCCATCAATGTTTTTAGGACTTTGGAGTAAACACATATGAAACTGTAGCATAGTCAAGATCCAAAAGTAGACTTTGTAGGCTTATAAAAAATGTGTCCAAAGGAACTTAGCAGCTACCCACACTCAATTCTCATAAGCCACTGAACAGCTGACAGGCATCCCTGAGATATTTCTAACTAGCTTGCCTGGATCCAACCCACTGAAGGTGAAGCTGCTGTGCTCCACTTGCTAATCTCCTGAACCTTGCAGCTCTCCCATACTATAGAAGAGAGGTCCTTTTCTGGCTTCCCGCAGGCTCCAGGGGGAAAAAGAGTTCATTTAGGTTTAGAAAGGCTGGGAATCCACCCGAGCCCCAACACCACAGCAGGCTGTCCCCAGCCAAGGGCTCAGTCATCAGTTCAGCATTTAAGTGCTTCTTGGAAAAGGAGCAGAAGCTCTACCTGAGCTGGTAATATTGCCTCTTCTCCTTCCTTCCCACCTCCAGGACCCTACCATTCCCGCCACACACTTTTAAAATATAGATGAAAATTTTGTGATTCTATTTTTAGTTAGACTATATTTTGTCAGCTCCGATGTGGTTTTCTCCCAGACATCAGTGTGGAGGTGCTTGTGATTTATCATCAGAGTCACCGGAGAGCAGGAACATGAGTTTCTGAAGCACACCCTCTTCATCGCAATATTTTAATTTGTTTTCCTGGGAAGAAAACACACGTTCATTTAATATACGGGAAACAGGCCTTCCCTTTGGCATTTTTATCCTCAGACTCCACAGGAAATCTACCACCATAGGAACATGATTTGCCTGGATTGTGCAAAGCCCAACAGGTGTTCTAGAAGGGCAAAATCCTGTGCAGTTTCAAATGCTGTCAATGAGCCAAGAAGGAAGGGAGGGAAGGAGGGAGGAAGGGAGGGAAGGAGGGAGGAAGAGAGGAAGAAAAGGAGGAAGGAAGCTCACATTTCCATACACTGCATTTATCCAACCTTTATCAGATTAATTGACCTCTAGGTCAGGGTCCACCATATTGAAGGGTGACGGAGTTAACATATTTTTGTTGTGTGCTGAGTCGTTTACATAGTTTTTAATAAAAATATTAACTTACTCTTCTTAAGCTCTTACGTCAGGCATTAAGGAAAGCATTTTCTGTGATTTCACTCATTTAATGCTTATAACCATCCAGAAACTATTTTTATTCCTGTTTAAAGAGGGGAAAACTGATGCCATCCTAGGACTTCAGTCAGTGCCTGAGCTGAAATTTGTACATAGAGCACTGCAAAATCTATCCTCTTTAATTTTTAAAATTCCTCACTCACTTAAAGTTTAAGTCTGTTTTGAAATTAGAAAACTGAGATTAGATGTACTTACATAACTTGTCCAAAACTGGGCTTCTATTTAGTGGTGGGCTTTGATGCCTAAAGCCCAAGTTCCATCCACAGCGCCTTCTTACCTCTTGGCTTCTGACTGAAATCGACATGTTTATAGTGTTAACAAAAGACCATGAGATCTGTGAAGGAAAAAGGGAGAGCTTTATTTTCTTAAAACAAAACAATATCTAAAGATAGGGAAGACACAGCCTTTGGTGTAAAATGGAAGTGCACTCTGAAGAGGGGAGAGGAAGAACTGGCATTTATGTCTTTCAGGGGCCATCTTAGATGTGTATTTAGCAGGTTTGGAGGAAGTCTATGAATATTTATGAGGGAAGTCAACCCCTGTGGCAGTAGGCAAACATACATAACAGAAATATTGTGCTTATTTTTGGGTGGAGTTTTAACATTAAAGTAAGGTGAAATTTTATGTCAAAATGTGAACTAAAGAGCATAAAGAAGTTTGCACATTCTCCATGAGCTGGCTGAAACTGGGTTGAAGTTTGTGGCTGTTTATCAGGCAAGAATGTTTGTAAGGTCAGTCTCCTATCCAATTGGAGTTGCTAGTAGGGCCACAAGGAGGGGTGGGGGCAGTTCAGTTGGCTAGAGCTGGGTGGTCCACCCAGGTCAGTTGGGAAACTCCCAGTTGTAGCTGTTTTGAAGGTGTTTTTCAGAACTAGTATTTGTTCAAGTACAGGAAAGAAGACCTTATGGCAGCTGGTAATATAGGGGTACCTGATTAACTCTTCTCCTTGCTATGGGCATTTGATTCCATTTCTGGTGTGTCTCATTTTAGCCACAGGGTGTTCATTTGGTCTGTCAGCTGGGGTATATTTTAACAATAATAATCTAAACAGTGCTGGGTAGGTGGAGCCTTTGAATCGCAATTTCTCTGCCTAGCCCCTTGCACCACTGCCACTCTTATGCAATAGTGTTCTCAGGAACTGGACTTCACCCTCACCAACACAGCTCTCACATGGCCACCATCTCCCTGCCTGTGTTCCTGCTAGTAGCCACACTGCAGCCTGATTACCAGGATCCAAGAAGGGAAGCTTCCATCAGTAATTCAGCATTTTTGCCCTACAGTAAAACTTCAGACATATAGCATTCTTGGCATTTGTTATGCATTCATTCTGCAAACATTTATTAGTATTCCAACATGAACGATGAATGCTGTTAAGTTTTTAGAGATGTGCATACTTCAGTGAGAGTCCTTATCCACAAAAATCTTAATATTGATATGGACAGGAGGCAGGGAAATACTGGGTAGAAGAGGGCAGTTCCCCAGCAAAGGCCCCACCCTCAAGCCTGGAAACACATGGCCTTAAATGAGAACAGGCATTCCTGTTTTCATGCCTGAATGTTGCCTTTTGGCCCACCACAGCCCCCAATCGTGTGCCTGTATAAACCCCAAATCCCAGGCTCCATAAGCAGAAGAGCAGCAAAGCAGCAGAGCAGCAGAGCGGCATGGTAGAGAAGGAGAGAAGAGAAGATGCATCTGAACTTTGAGAGGAGTTCAGCTGGGGATGGTCAGAGAGGAGATCAGCTGCAGGATGGCTGAACTCCAGGGGAAGATCTTCTCCCCACTCTATCCCCTCTGTAGCTCCCCATCCCACTGAGAGCCACCTCCATCACTCAATAAAATCCCCATATTCACCATCCTTCAAGTCTGTGTGACCTGATTCTTCCTGGACGCCAGACAAGAATTCAGGGCACATTGGGTGCAGGAACCCAAAAAGGCTGTCACACTGACTCTTCGCTGATCTGTTTAACACTTAAGTTGTCCCCAGACAGCAGGGCTAAAAAAGCATTGTAACACCCCTAGGCACTGCCATAGGGTCAGACCCCAAAAGCACTCGCCTTGGCTCCTACGCCTGCTCATCTGCATGCTCCCCTCCCATAAGAGGTTTGGGCACGTGGAGGCCAAATAAATGAGCCACACCCCTGTTGCACATCTCGCAAGGGGTTCAGGGAATTCTCCCATTTCAATATCTATTGTGGAAATATATATGTCAATCAAACATTTATGAATAAATTCCCTAGGGCCTTTAAGTTAAGTTGAGATGCTATTAGTAGAACAAAAAGAAGTACCTATGTTTTCTTAGGGAGTCCCAAAGGAGTTAGCAACTGACCTGAGTCTTGAAAGAAAAGTAAGTGTTTGCCAGGCCTAAAAGCTGGCACACCATGCAGAAGCCCTAGCATGAACAAAGGAAAAGTGGGCAAAGAGCACAGTAGATTCTGGAAACTCCACATAGTTCCATGATGGGAATAGAGGTGTAGGAAGAGTGGGAGATTTTGTTATGTAAAAAGTTTTGCACCATATTTTATAGGCCTCTGAGTCCTGAAAGAATCTAAGCTCCTGGTTGCAGCTCAAGCTAAATCCATGGCTAGGCTGGTTTAAGGGCTTGACGTTGGCTCCGCTAGATTGAATGCTCAGTTGTCATGTCCACTTCATCTCCCTCAGATCTAAGCTGATGGAATGGGACCAGACTTTCTGTGACCTCCTGTCCTTCCAATATGGTTAGAACATCTCCAGCCAATGTGCTCACAGTCTCCCTGGCTCTGTGCTCCTCTCTCTTCCCTCCTCCCAGCAAAGCTTTGAATCTAAGATAAAACCACCTTCTGCATTAGTGAATAATTGCAATAATAATGGTATTTGTAAGAGCTTTTTTTCTCTCTCTCCTCTTCTGTCCTGCGGAGGCCTCAGGGGACTGATAAACTCAGCAAATGTTACATGATGTGAAAACTAAGTCACATATCCAAAAGCTTCCTAATGCAGTTACTTTGGAAGGGAACACTACCCAGAAAGCAGAAATCAAAATGCCAAGAGGCAGAGAAAACAATATTCCAATCATTGCCTTTCTGATATCCAAAGCCAAAGGAAATCCAAGAGGACCAGGAATACTTGAAGTTAACAAAAATCATAATACATTCACAGAAAGCTGATCATCACACAGGTGAGAATATGAACAAGAATAACCGTTTACATTTGCAGAGCAGCATAGGACTCAACTTTTCCCCAAAAGCTTTCATAACTGTCATCTCAGTTGAGACTCACATCTGTCATGTAAAGAATGGATGCTCAGAGAAACTGGGGGCCAGGTGTTTGAATAACTCCCATGGCCATGTGACTCACAGGTGGTAAAGCCTGGAGAGAATCCAGGGCCTCTGTCTATGGTCAGTATTTACATAATAAGCTGAATTTGACTTTTTTTCCTGGAAGAAATTTATATTATTTCACAAATATATGTTAGCATTGATTATGTACCATTCCACATTCTAAATACTTAAAGATATTGACTCATTTAACATTGATACTAACCCTGGAGGCACAGAGGAACTAAGTAACTTGCCCAAGTTGCCACAGCTGATAAATAATAGGGCCAGGATTTGAACCCCTGATGTCTGATTCCAGAGACAGGGCTCTTAACCATCACATGCTGCTGCTGCCCTAAGTTCATTGATACATTCTGTTCATACCTATACATTTAAAACAAAGAAAAATCATTCATCTCTGATCTATATCTACTGACTTTCTAAAGACTGATTGACTTTTTAGAAGCTCACTCTTTAAATTTCTTTGAAGTCAGTGCATATCATTGTTGTAAACTGGGGGTTCTAATATCTGGCACCTGGAGGTCTTCTTAAAGCCCTTTCAGGGGATCCCTGAGATTAAAATCAACTTTATAGTAATAGTAAGACATTAGTTGCCCTTTTCACTCTCATTCTGTCACAAGTGTGCAGTGGAGTTTTCAGAGGTTACCTAATGTGTAATATTGCAGTGGATTAAATGCAGAAGCAAGTATAATATAGCCCTTGTCTGTTAAGCCAACATTAACTTGCAATGGTATAAGACAATCCCAGTCTTCTTATTAAATTGTTTTATTTAGAAAAGCAATTATTCTTTATTAAAAATATTCCAACATGTAATGGTCTTATTATTGTCATTTTAAAATAAGTTAAATATTTTAAATTTTCCATTTTTAATTTCTAGTAAGTAATTATCAAGGGCTATAACTCACATAAACAATAGCTATTTGGGGTCCCCAGTGACTTAAAGAGTGCATAGGGAGGGCTCCTGGAACCAAACTTTGAGAATCCTTGTCTTAAACTATTTTAAATCTAGCATAGAACCTAGCAATGATGAGCTCTAAGGTAGAGTCCCAGAGATGCTAAATATTGTAACATTTTGGAAGTGGCTTCTTCAATGTCATGTCCACTCCTACTCAATTCTTTATTAATAAGTCAGAAAACTAAGGCTCGGATTGAACATTTTAGTTTAAAACTGGTTCTAGAACCCATATTTTCACTATAAATTAAACTGAATCTTTCTCAAACTTTTGTTGAACAAGCTTGAAGACAGAATGGGAAATTAAAAATAATGATAGATATAATGCCACATATTGATAGTATTTTAGAGTTTTCAAAGTGCTTTCATGCTCATAAACTCTGGGAAATCTTGCACTTGCAATGTGTGATTCGTAGGCAGGGTAGATATCCCCATTTTTATAAATTTAATTTTTATCAAATAAATATGAGTATTTAACTTTGAAAGTTAAATAGTGCTATAAGAGTTACAGCTAAGATCAGTGATCCTCTGTCTCACCTGTGCTTACCCTAGAAATCTTATTCTCTAGGAACAACCACTTTTATGTATTTGAGTTTTTTCTTGTATTTTGTATTATTTCCAGCTATGTTTCTAAACTAATATGCTTATGCTTCTATTTCTTGAGTACTTTATTTGCTGTTTTTTGACTTTAAATTATGAAAAATAAGAATTAGCACTTGTTTGGCTCCCCTATTGCTTTATAAAAATCGGTCCCAAAACAAAAGCTTAAAACAACAATCAATTATTACCACTTCTCACAGTTGTGTGGTTCAACTAGGTGCAGCTAGACATGTCTAGCTGTCTCAGGGTTCTTTGTGTGGCAGTGGTCAGACAGTGGCTGAGTCTGGAATCTTCTTCAAGACTTCTGCACTCACATATCTAATGTCTGGACTGTGATGACTCAGATGACTGAGTACTGAAACAGCTGAAACCTGTGGGCATATATGTGGTCTTTCTCTGCGTGGTATCTCCAGCACTGTGGTCTCAGGGTAAACAAATTTCTTATATAACAGATGAGACTCTAAAAGCGGGAGTTCCAGGAGAAAAATACATAAGTTGCAAGGCCTTTGCTAGCCTAGCCTCAATAGTCACTTAGTGTCAGCAACAGCTAGGTTCGAAGCTTAGTCTAGGTTCACCAGAAGTAAAACTGGACTCCATCTCTTGATGGGAGATTGACAAGGTCACATTAGAAAAGAGCATATGGATGGGAAACACTGATAGGGCCACCTATGGAAAATACAATCTGCCACGGCACTCTTTGTTCAACCTGTACTTCCACACTTCCCTTTCTCCCTCTTCTCAATGTTCAGTGTTTACATCCTTATTACCTTGTAAATATTTTACATATTGTATATTATGCTGAGCCACATAATATGCAATGACAACATCACTTTTCTTTTACGTAGTTTTATTTTTCTGGAAGTTAGGGATTGTACCTTCTCTCTCTCTCTTTTTTACTTTATTTTTTGCTTAATTTCTGTGTGTTTCTATCACTAATTCTTTACCAAATCTTCAACAGAACTGTAAAAATCACCACATCAGGAAATCTAACTACTATGTTTTGATATTATTTGTTTGGCCCTGCCAATTCTCATGTCGAAATTTGATGCACATTGTTGGAGGTGGGGCCTGGTGGGAGGTGTTTGGATCATGGGCGTGAATCCCTCACAAATGGCTCAGTGCCATTCTTATGGGAGTGAGTGAGTTCTCACTCTCAGTTCCCTAGGGAGCTGGTTGCTGAAAAGAGTCTGGCACCTCCTCCTCTCTTTCTTGCTTCCTCTCTTGCCACGTGATCTCTGTACATACTGGCTCCCCTTTTCTTTCCTCCATGAGCAGAACCAACCTGAGTTCTTCACTAGAATCAGAAGCAATAGAAACATGCTTCTTGTACAGCCTGCAGAACAGTGAACCAAATAAACTTCTTTTCCTTGTAATTTACCAAGCCTCAGATATTCCATTATAGCAACACAAATAGATTGAAACACTAACATATCCACTTTTTTTCTTTCTAGAAATTCTTCCTGAAGGCTTTGTCCTCCTGATCCAATGTGTACCATCTAAGCCGGCTACTCTCTCTCCTTTATAACCAGGTGTCTTTCGAATAACTTCCTTTAGTCATTAGCTTTTTTTCTTTCTCTGTGTTGAATCCTCTGTTTAATGGATTTTATTTTTTTCCTCCTTATTAATTTATTTATTGAACAATGGTTCTGTCAGCTTGATGAGAAAAAATGTGTGAAGATGAGGTAAAATTTTTGAAGACCTTACCTATATGAAAATGAATTTATTCCACATTTACACTCATTTATCTAGATATAGAATCCCAGGTTGGAAAGAACTTTTCTTCCACATTTTGAAGACATTATTTCATTATTTTCTAGTTTCAATGCATTGTTGAAAAGTCTAGTGTTAATCTGATCCACAATCTGGTCACACAATCATTTGTGAGTCCCTTCCTTTCCTTAGTTCTATGTGGAAATTACATGATGATGGAAGTTCTTCCTCATTGTGCTGGACACGCAGTGGGGCCTTTTGATATGAAGTCATACTTGATATTATCTCTTGATAGCCACCCCCAACCACCATCATTTTATTTACTGTTTATTTTTAAAAATTCTGCTAGTCAGATATTGCGCCTTCTTTCTTGTTCTTCCAATTTTTTCCCTTTCTTGCTTTCCACCTCTTTGTGCTTTACCCCTAGTTTCCAGGAGATTTTTAGTTTCCAGAAGATTTTATCAAATTCTGTGTTTCATTTTTCTATTTATCTCTTTGAAATTCATACCATCATGTTCTGTTTTTAATTTTCTAAAAGCTCTTTCTATTTTCAGTACCAATTTATAGCATTCTCTTCTCAATTAATGGAGACAATACTTTCTCAGAAGAAAATTATGAATGGGTTTTAAATGACTTTAGTTGTTTTTCTTACCTTTTTTCTCTCTGTTTATTTTGTTTATTTCATATTGGAAGTTTTCTTCAAATATCCAGGATGCTTAGTGTTTCATTCATATTTAATAATGGGGCACTAATAGTTTATTGCTACTCTATTGGTGATTAAGGAGAAATCAGGCTGTTTTGGGTAAACTATCTGAATGACGACATCTGTTGGTCTTTTCTCCTTGGCCAATCAAGAAAAACTGAAAGTTATAAACTTGGTAGGTAGCATTTGGGCACAGAGAAGGGGAGATGAGGTAAGAAACGTAATGACTTTTTTAGACTTTTACATAATCCTTTGGTTTTTAGCACTTTGCTGCTGCCCCTTAGTGTTTTTGGTGCTCCAAGAATACAGTCCCTCCAGTTACATTTCTCCAGAGAAGCCACTCCTCTTTTTCCAGGTGGAAGAGCAGTAGCTAACTGACTACATGGCATGTGGGATGGGGTTGGAAAGATTTGCCTGCTCCTTATACAACTTGGAACTGATTTTTCTGTTCTTAGCACCACCACTCACCTTCACCTTCCAAAAATTGATCATTCCAATTCCAGTGGGATGAGAATGTACCTGCATCCTGTTGGTGCCCCATCCACATTTGTTGAGGTTTCAGCTGATTCTACACTGCTAAATTAGAGACTGCACATTCACATGCTTCTCTTTCTCTAGATATTTGCTTCCATATCAATCCTGCTGTACTTCTTCCATTTTATTTGTCTTTGTGGGCTTATGCTTTATTTATTTATTTATTTATATGTAAGTTGGCCCTCTCTACCCAAAGATTCCACATCAGTGGATTCGACCAACTATGGTTGAAAAATATTTGGAAGAAAATCCACAAAGTTTCACAAGCAAAACTTGAATTTGCCACACTCTGAGTACTATGTTGAACCCACTTGAATGCAGCAATGTGTAGGCACTATGTTAGGTATTATAAGTAACCTAGGGGTGATTTAAGTACACAGGAGGATGTGCATAGGTTATAAGGAAATACTACACCATTATATATAAGGGAATTGAGCATCCTCAAATTCTAGTATTCAAGGGGGTCCTGGAATCAATCCCCTATGTATATCGAGGGGCTCAGAGGGTTTAGAAGTTAATGAGGGCATGTGTTTATTCATCTGGAATATTTAGTTATAAATTCTGTTTCCCCTTCTTTTATCTGATATAAAGAATCATTTTTCCAAAGTCATAAAGATAGTAACCGGTCAAGTAGGTCCCAGAGACTGATATTCTATTTCATTCAGAATAAGGGCCACATCCATAGTCATATGGAATCACATTCCAGTTACAGATTTTATATTTTGCATTTCTAAGGATCATGTGCAAATTTAATTCTTTCTTGCAGAAATGTACCCCAGGTTGACAAATTATAATACCCCACTTGATATCATCAATACAAAAGGCTTATGTACCTTGAGAAATGATACTAAAGACTTAGCTTTATTTTTTATTTCCATATGTTCCAGAATTAGTTGATGGAAATCTCTCGGCATCATAGTCCAGACTTACCTGTGATGAAAACAATGTGTCAGGCAAGTGCCTATTTCAATTAATTAGTGCTTTCCAGGTACTATGCTACTACTTAAAAAAAAATTTTTTTTCAGGGTTTTTTAAGGAAATAGTGTTTCACTCTGTTTTCCAGGCTAGGGTGAAGTGGCATGATCATAGGTTACTGTAGTTTTGAACTCCTGGGCTCCAGCAATCCTCCTATCTTCAGACTCTTGAGTAACTAGGACTACAGACATGTGCCACCACACTCAGCTAATTATTTTGTATTTTTTGAAAAGACATGGTCTCACTATGCCGACTAGGCTGGTCAATATTTAGAACTCCTGGCCTCAAGCAATCCTCCTGCCACAGTCTCCCAAAGCACTGGGATTATAAATATGAACCACCTCACCTGGCCTACTACTTCTTTTGTATTTAGTTTGGAAGGGTATTTTTTATCTTTTGCTTTTCTATGCTTGGTTTTTGTTTTTCCCTTGACTTATTCTTCAGATCAAATACATAGTTGTTTTTCAATAAGAAAATAAATTTATTTGGCTCATGGTTCTGGAGGCTGGGAAGTCCGAGAACAGGGCGCCAGCATTTAGTGAGAGTCTTCATGCTGTTTAATGTTTAATACAACTGGAAATAGTTTTAAATTACATCAATTAAATGCCCAGCAGTTCTAAGTAGAGATAAGAATTTGCTTGAATGAAAAAAGTCACAGAGCTTGCACCTAAGTGACACTGTCATGAAACCAGGATGACAGCTAATCAAACTAATGGGAAGATTTCTTTCAGAAAAGGGTTGCTATTGTTTTTGAGTCTGATAAATACCATTCTGGAAAAGCCAGATGATATGATATGAAAGGCTATAGACAACACCAGCTTTAAGGGATAGGAAATATAGTATTTACAAAAGATTTTCCTACCAATGACTAGCAATAATCCAGCAGCTGAGTTGTAGCCACATAGCCAATTTGCCGTTGGTTCCATTTAATAATGTTCATTTGATAATATAATTATTTATTTACTAAGCAGAAATTATCTAGCTGAGAAGTGGGAAAGAAAGAGGCATGAAATCAAGCATATTCATGTTTTATTTAACAATGAGGATACATTCTGAGAAATGCATCGTTAGGTAATTTCATCATTGTGCAATCATCATATGGTGTATCTACACAAACCTAGATGGTATAGCCTAATACACACCTAGACTAGATGGTACAACCTATTGCTTCTAAGCTGCAAATCTATATAACATGTTACTGAATTTAATATTGCAGGCATTTGGAATACAATGGTATTTGTGTATCTAAACATGTCTAAATATAAAAAAGGTACAGAAAAATACAGTATAAAAGATAAAAAAATGTATACACCTATATGGAGCACTTACCATGAATAAATATGGCAGGACTGGAGTTTCTCTGGTGAGTCAATGAGTGAGTTGTGAATGAATGTGAAGGTGTAGGACATTACTGTCACTACTGTAGACATTCTAAACACTGTACACTTAGGTTACACTGAATTTATTTTTAAAATAAAGTAATTGCACTACTCTGTCACTAAGTGATATAAATTTTTCAGCTCTACTATCATCTTATGGAACTATTATACATGTGGTCCATTGTTGACCAAAACATTGTTATGGGTTACATGACTAGATTATCCTCTCTGAATATTGACTTCGTTATTAGTTTTAAAAACTGGTTTTATTGAAGCATACCATACAATAAAGTACACTAGTTCTAAGTGCACAGCTCAGTGAACTTTTCATGCGTGTATGCCTGAGCAACCACTATGCTGTCAAGACAGAGAACCCCAGGAAGTTACCACATGTCCCTTTCCAGTCAATACCTCACTCAGGGGTGATTACTGTTATGACTTATAAATCTATAACTTAACTTTGTCTACTCTTGAACTTTATGAAAATATAATCATACAGTCTGTACTCTTTTGTTTCTGGCTTCTTTTACTCTCACATTATATCTATGAAATTGATCCATTTTATTACAGGTAGTTGCAGTTTTTCTTCTCGTTGTTTTTTCCTTGTTCCATTATAAGAATATTTCACAACTTATTTTTCCATTCCAATTGATGGAGATTTGGGTTGTTTCCAGTTGGGGCTGTTGTGAATAAATATACTATGAACATTGTTACACATGGATTTTTGTGGGTGTGTGAACTCATTTCTCTTGGGCATCTATCTAGGAGTAGAAATGCTGGGTCATAGGTCAAGAGATTGAGACCATCCTGGCCAACATGGTGAAACCCCATCTCTACTAAAAATACAAAAATTAGCCAGGCATGGTGGCAGGCACCTGTAGTCCCAGCTACTCGGGAGGCTGAGGCAGGAGAATCGCTTGAACCCGGGAGGCGGAGGTTGCAGTGAGCGGAGATCACGCCACTGCACTCCAGCCTGGCAACAGAGCAAGACTCTGTCTCAAAAAATAATAATAATAAAAATAAAAAAATAAAAGAAATGCTAGGTCATAGGTTATGTATATACTTAGTTTTAATAGATACTGTTATATCATTTTCCAAATGCAATTGCTATGCTCTTCACATCTAACTATTCGTAAATTCCTAAATCAACTGACGTTGCTCCATAAAATTTAAACTGAGACCAATTGACTGAAATGTCTGGTTTTAGGGATTACTGTAGAACAAATCTTCCATAAGGTGCCATTCACTCTGACCGCTAACATTACTTCTAATGCTTCCTACGTGACTGGTAGGGCTTTTTCTAGGTTCTAGCACTTTCTATTCCCTCTTAAGCCATTTTCAATTTTGCTGTTAATTCCCTGAAGGATGCTTGAACACTTTCACTTTACGCTTTTTATAGAAGTGCCTTTTGAGACTGACTCACAGTCATCAAATCTAAATCACTCTTTCTTAACAAGCAGTTTCTTATTTACTTGGTCACCAAGGCAAATTTTTAAGTTGATTCAATTACTTGAAAGAATACAGAAGAAATTGTAATGAATTGCCCAAATGAGAGTATGTAACTCAGGTTCACAGAGTCTCATCACACTCAATAGGATTGTTTAAATATTAAAGGGGAATCATTCTAGCAAAAAGAATTCTGCAAATTAAAGATCTGTTCTATTATCTGAGAGGGATTATCTAGTCCATGTCCAAATCTGTCTTGTCATTTCCATTGCCTTTTTTCTTCACTTTACATGTGAAGTTATAAACCTGAATTTGACTTGGAAGAGGCTGATTCTTTTCATTTTTTATTTAGGTTGGATGGGCTCACGAAGAGAAAGCAATTATCTGGATCAAATTAAAACTTTAAAGCATTATGTAGAAAAAAAATTTTGTTAGAGGTCAACTAGTTTATCTTTTTTAGAAAGCACATTTCATTAATCTGCTCAACATGTCAAAAATGGTCACATGGGTAACACTTTTTAAACCTATATTAATAACTGTAAATATTGAAAGGAAAATCTCATGGCAATATCAAAGTGCCACCAAAAAGTGGGCCTGGCTGTATCTTTACAAGGGCCCAACTAACTCAGAAAAATGTAATATGGCCCAGTTTGTGATGGTAACTTTTAAGTTCAGCAACTTGATTTTGTCAGCACATGGCGAATATGTCCATGTATTAGGATTAATTAATAATAAAGCAAGCTCACAAAAGACTTGTGCACAAATCGGATGTATAATTTATGAATTAAAAATAAGAAGTATAACTCTTTCAATGTCTAGAACACACCGGCACACTGGGAGGGGATATGAGGAGTCTTCTGATATACTAAAAATGTCCTATCATGGTGTTGGGTCCATGGGTGTATCTGTATAAAACATACGAAATTCAGCTGGGCATGATGGCTCATGCCTGTAATCCCAGCACTTTGGGAGGCCAAGGCAGGTGGAGGATCACTTGAGGCCAGGAGTTCAAGACCAGCCTGGCCGACATGGCAAAACCCCGTCTCTACTAAAAATACAAAAAAAATCAGCCAGGCGTGGTGGTGCACACCTGTAATCCCAGCTATTTGGTAGACTGAGATATGAGAATCAATTGAACCCACGAGGTGGAGGTTGCCGTGAGCCAAGATTATGCCACTGCACCCCAGCCTGGGTGACAGAACAAGACTACATCTCAAAAATAAATAACAACAAATAAATCAATAAATAATTTTAGAAATATATAATTAAATACAATATTCACTGTATTAAGTATAAGTGAATATTGTGTATTAAGTATAAGTGAATATCGTATATTCACTTAATACAGTGAGTATCGTATATTCACTTAATACAGTGAGTATCGTATATTCACTTAATACAGTGAGTATCGTATATTCACTTAATACAGTGAGTATCGTATATTCACTTAATACAGTGAATATTGTATTTAAGATTTGTACACTTGATGTATGCTATAACTCAATTTAAAAATTATAGATGATGTGCAGAAAAAATATGATTAATTTGTAAGGGCTGGATGTCACTTCATCATGACCCTATATTTATTATTTATTCCTTGCTAAGTTGTTAGTGTTTATTTTCCCATTTGCCACTTTAATATAAAAAAAGTAAGTCATGGAACATCTTTGGGTACATACCTTTTTCCATGGGAGACATTCTTGGAAGTGAAATCACCAGGCCAAACATGCTGAACATTTTTAATGTCTTTCTGACCACATGGCAGCCCCAGAGTCACTCTGAACCCATTCAGGTTCTGGGGACTACCTGTTCATTAATTATTCTTTGCTCAATTAAATTCTGTTAAATTTAATTTGTCTGAAGTTTTGCTTTCAACATTGCCTAAATGACCATATACAGTCCCAATGTTTTATTTTTTTATTTTTTTATTTTTTATTTTTTTGAGACGGAGTCTCACTCTGTCGCTCAGGCTGGAGTGCAGTGGCTTGATCTCAGCTCACTGCAAGCTCCGCCTCCTGGGTTCACGCCATTCTCCTGCCTCAGCCTCCCGAGTAGCTGGGACTACAGGCGCCCGTCACCACGCCTGGCTAATTTTTTGTATTTTTAGTAGAGACGGGGTTTCACCATGTTAGCCAGGATGGTCTCGATCTCCTGACCTTGTTATCTGCCCATCTCGGCCTCCCAAAGTGCTGGAATTACAGGCGTGAGCCACACGCCCAGCCAGTCCTAATGTTTAAAATACCAAGTTAACTCATAAGGTTTTTCCTCCAGGATTGACCACTCTTCGAAACTTCCTATTCAATTTTCCAGTGGCAACCTAACTGTGACACTAAAGAATCTTAAGCTTCAGTATCCTTTCCTTTTGCAGGCCCATTTAAAGAGCCTGTGTGACATATGTCCAACTTGTCATCTGTTTTTATAAAATGTGCAGAGTAATATATTTTACCTGTGGTTGTTTAATAAACTTATCACTTTCCACTTTCCACTTCTCCTTCTCAACTGTCATACTTTCTCTTCTGTTGAATACAGTTGGACATCCTTTGACAAGGATGACCTTGTCAAAACAGAGTTAATACTGAGAGAAATTTAATGTTTAGTTGGATACATTTTTGTCATTTGCAGTTACTTGCAGATACAGTTAAGGTATTGCTAGCCAGCTTCATTTAGCAGTGACTTCCAGGAATACTCCTAATGTCCTGAGTGCTGACTCCCCCCAATCATTACATAAGGAGGTAAGACCACAGATAACATGTTTTACAGACACCTAGCATCAGATATATTTGGGTAGTGGAGAAGAAACAACTTTTGAAATGTGTAGAGATAGCACACCCACTGGAATGACTAAAATGTAAAAATACATCCAGTTGAACAACTGGATCGGATACATTTCTACTGAGAGTGGAAAATAGCACAGCCACACTGGAGAATGATTTGGCAGGTTCTAGTAAATTTAAAAATACAGCCACCTTATGTTTTACCAGTACCACTCCCAGGAATTTAATTAAGAAAAATGAAAATCTCTATCAAGAAAAGTACTTGTACAAAGCACATATAGATGCTTTATTCATAATAGCCCAAAACTGGAAAAATCAAAATGGCCATCAAAAGGAGAATGAAAAAATAAACTATGGCATATTTACACAATGGGAAATTACTCAACAGTAAAAAGAAAGAAAACTGCTGATACACACAAAAGACATGGATGAATCTCAAAAGCAAAAGAAGCCTGACACAAATCCCACACTGTGTGATCCCTTTGGTAAGTTATAGAACAGTAAGAGTTAATGTAGAGGGATAAAAATCAAAGGAATTGTTGCTTCTATAGGGGTTATTGACTAGAAAGTGGCATAAGGGAGGTTTTTTGGGTGATGCAAATGTCCTATATCTTATTTTTAATAATGGCTTACGGGGTGTATACATTGGTCAAAACCCATCAAAATACACAATATGTGCATTTTATTATCTGCAAAAAAAAGCAATGAAAGACATGTATAAAGCCATCAGGCAGTCTATGGAACAGTCTTCCAATTATCAAAATTTTAAGTGCAGGGTTGGTTTTTGTTGATGTCGGGTCTCAATGAAATTTCTCTTTTACCAGGAAAATCCTTAATTATGCAGTATGTGTAACTATAAATGTATCACACTTTTTTCTTTTCTCATAGAAATTGTACAAATGAGAATTTATCAGAATTCCAGTATTTCTAAGACAAACTCTGTAGAAGTACTACAAATAGGAAGTTCCTCTGTATTTGTGTATAAAGTTGCATGATTTATGCTTCCAGACCTCCATTAATGTTTTTAACAAATTGAATTGAACATACTAGAGGAAAAAATTAACTGAAAATGATACAGACAGGAGACAAGGAAATACTGGGTAGAAGAGGATGGTTCTCTGGCAAAGGCTCCACCCTCAAGACTGGAGACCCACAGTCCTAAGTGGGAACAGACTTTTCTGTTTTCATGCCCAAAAAGCTGCCTTTTGGCCCACCACACCCCGCTATCCTGTATCCATAGAAATCCTGAACCCCAGCCTCCAGAAGCAGATGAGTAGACAAGGAGAAAGCAGATTAACTGTGCCATGGTGGAGCAGAGAAAGAGAGAAGAGGAGAATCTGAACACTGAGAAGAGTTCGGCTATGGACAGTAGGAGAAAAGTTTGGCTGTTTGATGGCCAGAATCCAGGGGAAGATGGTTTTCCCACTCCATCCCCCTTCCAGCTCCCCATACATCCCACTGAGAGCCACCTCCACCACTAAATAAAATCCCACATTTATCCTTCAAGCCCGTGTGTGACCTGATTCCTCCAGGACTCTGGGCAAGAGCTTGGGATACAGAAAGCTGTCACGCTAGCCCTCTGCCCTTGTGAAAAGGCAGAGAATTCACTGAGCTGGTTAATACTTAAGCCATCTGCAGATAGCAAGGCTAAAAGAGCATTGTAACACTGGGGCCACAGGCACCCAGCCCTAGACACTACCACAGGACCGGAGCCCAGTGCACTCACCCTGGCTCCTGCACCTGCCCAGGTGTGTTCCCCCTCCCACCAGGGGTTTAAGCAGCAGCAACTGAACAGGCGAGCCACACCCCGTCACACATCCTGTGAGGGGGATCAGGGAACCCTCATGTTTCGACACTATTTCATAGTTTCTAAATGTAGTGATATTTTGATATTTGTCAGCTTTATAAAATGTGAGTGAGGTTCGTTGTGATTTATGTTCTTATTCTAGAAAAGTATTTATATTTTTTCTGCTATTTTTCATTTATAACTTTATATTACTTTTATTCAATAAAGCACCTCACATTGTCCAAAGCTTTAGATCTCACCAAACCTAAATCGACCTCTGCAACTGCCAGTTTGATATCTCAATGTGGAAATGTAATAGGCATGTCAGACTTTACATGGCCAGCTCAGTACTCTTGCTTTCTCTCCTTCTCCAAAACCTGCCCATTTCCCAGAGTTTCCTTTCTAGGAAAATGGCACAACTAACCCCTAGTTGATCATGCCTCAAACTTGAAGTCATGTTAACTGCTCTGTTTCTCACACACCCACATCCAATCTATCACAAATCCTGTCAGCCCTGCCTTCAAAACTACTCTGAAATGAATCATTTATAACATTGCTACAGCTCCACCTGTGGCTTAAGCCACCATCCTCTGTGTTCTCAAATATTAAAGTCACCCCCTCAACTAATGTCTCAGCTCCTGCCCTTGCTTCACCCCAGCACTTATCATTTTCTGCTTTCACAGTCACACCCGTGACAATACCCAAGTCCTTACATTGACCTATGAGGTCCTGTATAATCTGACCTCTGGCTTCCTTTCTAAATTTACTCATGACTCCTTTGCTCACTCTGCTAAAGCCTGGGGGTCTTCATGCTGTTAGTCAAATATATTGAGCACATTCCTTCCTCTGGGCTTTTGCTTTAGTTTTTCCCTTAGCCTAGAATATTCTCCCTTCTTCCCTTCCTCCCTCCCTCCTATTTGCTCTTCCTTCTTCCCTCCCTTCCTCCCTCCTTCCCTCCTTTTCTTCCTTCCTTCTTCCCTTCCTTCCTCCCTCCCTCTTTTCCTCCTTCCCTTCCTCTCTTTCTTTTCTTCCTCCCTTCCTTCCTTTCTCCCTCCTTTCCTTCCTCCTTTCCTTCCTTCTTCTCTTCCTTCCCCCTCCCTTCCTTCCTCCCTTCCTCTCTCCCTTCCTTCCTTCCTCCATTCCTTCTTCCCTGTCTTCCTTCTTTCCCTTCTCCCTTCCTTCCTCCCTCCTTTCCTGTCTTCCTTCCTCCCTCCCTTCCCCAATCCCTTCCTCTCTTCCTTCCTCCCTCCATTCCTTCCTCCCTCTCTCTTCCTTTCTTCTTCCCTTCCTCCCTTCCTTCCTCCCTCCCTTCTTCCCTTCTTTCTTTCCTCCTTTCCTTCCTTCCTTCTTTCCTTTCTTACTCCCTTCTTTCCTCCCTTCCTTTCTCCCTCCCTCCTATTATATAATTTGGGGCTTGGCAAGGAGAAGAACTCTTTGATATTTAGACAAAAATAATATTTCTTAAAACAGCTATTTTCTCCTATAAATTCTTCCTAAAATCGTAGAAAGAATTTATAGGAGAAAATATGAAACGAAGTTATATGAACTTAAATTATACTAATGTTAGGTTAATTTAAGAAGAATTTATACCTTTAAGTAGTGAGTTCTTCCATCTAGCTAAAAAGTACTCCAATCTTCTTTTGTATCTTTCTTAAGCTTTTGTCCTTTTCTTAATATGGAACCTACATATCTCTTTTTATGTGGGTTCATAACTAGTTATGGTTTGGAGGTGTTATAGTAGATGGAATTTTTTTCCATTACAATTGCTTACCAACTGTCACTGGTATAGAGAAGTATTGATTTTTATGCATTTCTCTTGATTCAGGTGCTTTTCGAACTCTCATTAATTTAAAATTCTTCAGTGGATTCATTTGGATTTTCCAAGACAGTTTCAGATGCATTGACAAAGAAGGTAAGTCATTCTGCCACTATAAGATGTCTTTCTTCACTCTGTTTGCTGTCATTTTCTGCTAATTTTTATGTCTTACTTCAAATTTAGTTGGCCCTCCTTGTTCCCACACCCATATTGAACACATGTATGCATGTATACACACAGTCATGAAAAACCAATGCCCAAGGCATTTACAACATGACAATGTCAGGACTCTCCTTCATCCTCCACCATGACCAGTCCAGAATTCTTCTAGATGATGTAGTTAATGTGGGAAAAGGGGTTATTCCATTTAAAAGGTATGAGACTGATTATAAATGGTCCATGATAAATGAAACCAGCAATAGTGGCCTGGCTTTCTGGTTGTCTGCTTTACACAATTCCAAAGCCTGAATAAACTATGAGCAATTATCTCAAGTATTCTAAGCACAGGCTGATTAAAAGTATTTAGATGCCATTGTTTCTGTCACAGGTCATAAAGACAAATAAAAATGAAGAAAAAGCCACGATGTTATTTAATATTCTTTTTTTTATTATACTTTAAGTTTTAGGGTACATGTGCACATTGTGCAGGTTAGTTACATATGTATACATGTGCCATGCTGGTGTGCTGCACCTACTAATTCATCATCTAGCATTAGGTATATCTCCCGATGCTATCTCTCCCCCATCCCCCCACCCCACAACAGTCCCCAGAGTGTGATATTCCTCTTCCTGTATCCATGTGATCTCATTGTTCAATTCCCACCTATGAGTGAGAATATGCAGTGTTTGGTTTTTTGTCCTTGCGATAGTTTACTGAGAATGATGATTTCCAATTTCATCCATGTCCCTACAAAGGACATGAACTCATCATTTTTTATGGCTGCATAGTATTCCATGGTGTATATGCCACATTTTCTTAATCCAGTCTATCATTGTTGGACATTTAGGTTGGTTCCAAGTCTTTGCTATTGTGAATAATGCCGCAATAAACATACGTGTGCACGTGTCTTTATAGCAGCATGATTTATAGTCCTTTGGGTATATACCCAGTAATGGGATGGCTGGGTCAAATGGTATTTCCAGTTCTAGATCCCTGAGGAATCGCCACACTGACTTCCACAATGGTTGAACTAGTTTATGGTCCCACTAACAGTGTAAAAGTGTTCCTATTTCTCCACATCCTCTCTAGCACCTGTTGTTTCCTGACTTTTTAATGATTGCCATTCTAACTGGTGTGAGATGGTATCTCATTGTGGTTTTGATTTGCATTTCTCTGATGGCCAGTGATGATGAGCATTTTTTCATGTGTTTTTTGGCTGCATAAATATCTTCTTTTGAGAAGTGTCTGTTCATGTCCTTCGCCCACTTTTTGATGGGGTTGTTTGTTTTTTTCTTGTAAATTTGTTTGAGTTCATTGTAGATTCTGGATATTAGCCCTTTGTCAGATGAGTAGGTTGCGAAAATTTTCTCCCATGTTGTAGGTTGCCTGTTCACTCTGATGGTAGTTTCTTTTGCTGTGCAGAAGCTCTTTAGTTTAATTAGATCCCATTTGTCAATTTTGTCTTTTGTTGCCATTGCTTTTGGTGTTTTGGACATGAAGTCCTTGCCCATGCCTATGTCCTGAATGGTAATGCCTAGGTTTTCTTCTAGGGTTTTTATGGTTTTAGGTCTAACGTTTAAGTCTTTAATCCATCTTGAATTGATTTTTGTATAAGGTGTAAGGAAGGGATCCAGTTTCAGCTTTCTACATATGGCTAGCCAGTTTTCCCAGCACCATTTATTAAATAGGGAATCCTTTCCCCATTGCTTGTTTTTCTCAGGTTTGTCAAAGATCAGATAGTTGTAGATATGCGGCATTATTTCTGAGGGCTCTGTTCTGTTCCATTGATCTATATCTCTGTTTTGGTACCAGTACCATGCTGTTTTGGTTACTGTAGCCTTGTAGTATAGTTTGAAGTCAGGTAGTGTGATGCCTCCAGCTTTGTTCTTTTGGCTTAGGATTGACTTGGCGATGCGGGCTCTATAAAAGAGGATACAAACAAATGGAAGAACATTCCATGCTCATGGGTAGGAAGAATCAATATCGTGAAAATGGCCATACTTTCCAAGGTAATTTACAGATTCAATGCCATCCCCATCAAGCTACCAATGACTTTCTTCACAGAATTGGAAAAAGCTACTTTAAAGTTCATATGTTATTTAATATTCTTAAAATTTTAAACGTTAAAATGCTTGAAATGAGTCATGAAGCAATTAAACAACATAGCTCACTTATTCTCATGTCTTACTCATTCCTAAGCAGTTTGTAATCCCTGCCACATCAGCTCTAGGAGTTAGCAGGATGGAGCTAATTTTGTTTTCTTAACATCAGGTGCAATATCAATATTCTTCTGGTTGCAAGAAATGCAAAATCCAACTCAACTTGTTTTAAACAAAAAAATAAATATAATGGCTCATTGAACATAAAAGCACAGACATAGGATCCAGCTTTAGGTAAAGCTTAGTCTAGTAGCCCCTCAATATCACCAAGGGCCTGGTCTCTCTGTGTACTCTGCCATAGCGTCTGCTTCACCGCAGCCTGCTCTGCCCTACCCCAATACACCTACTCCATCCTTTAGAAGCTCCAAGTTTCCTTCTGTGGAAGCCAAAACAAGAACCAATCAACACAAAATAAAAATAGTAACAATAAAAGACGCCATATTAGTTCTGGCCCTTGCTTCCTACATTTTTCAAAGAAGAGAAAAAGAGGACTTTCTTCCTTATAGAAGAAAGAGGGAACTTCTTCTTCAGGGCTGCCCCAACAGATTTCTTCTAACATCTAATTCGGTCCACTGGTATGACATGATATCTCTGATCTAGTCACTCTGACTGAAGGAGAGAGATCCATTTATGGACAGTCCAGACTCATCCCTTGAGAGAGCAGTGAGGTCAAAGCCATGCACCCGGTAACTGAGAATGGGGAATGGTGGCCAGAGAAAATGTGGGAGGGGGAATGGATGCTAAGAAGCAAACTGCACATACTCACCAGTGATGGTAGGTGCTAGCTATGGTTTTGTTTAATTCCTGTGTTCTGAAAATCTGTACCTACCCAGTTCACATGGTGTTAAGGCAGAGTCCCTTACAAGGATTAAAGTCTCCAAATTTGTGTTCAACCAGCATGAATTCATAGTTACTGTGATTTCAAACTAACCCGTCAAAATATTATGGTGTGTTTATAGTTTTCAACTCCTGTCTCCCCTCTTCTGGGGAGCTGAAGACAGATGACTTCATAACTATCAAGCCTGTAGATTTCCTCTATCTTAAAGCCTCAGGCTAAAGCACTATCCCTGGATTGCTACAGGCCTTAAAGAGCCTGGGAGGCAGAGGACAAATAATTCAGTGTAAAGTCATCACTTACTACTGAATTCCAAACTCACAGACATAAATAACTACCCTCTCCCCTACTCCTCTGAGAATATCTTTAGTCGTAAATAGGGAATTTGCTTTTAAACAAGAGTGCAGACTTGATCATACTCATGCTTGATTTCTGTCACTACCCCAGAAGATGCCTCCAGTTCCATCCAGATGCAGCTATTCTGTCTGTGACACAAGCCACCACTCCTATGTGGACCCCACCTCATTTCCCACGAGGTGATGGAGCTGATTCTGGACAGGCCTTATCTCAAAATCCTTGCCTGATTCACTCCACAATCCTTTTGACTCTGCTATAAACATTCTATGTACTCAATAAATATTTTAATGACTTGATTAATTCAAAATGATTTTGCTGTGAGAATTTTAGTCCTTTGGAAGAATTATATACCCCTTGAAATGGAACAAGGCAAGCTGAGACTGCATGTATAATACACTCTTATTTCACATATATCTCTCATATGAGCAATGTGTCAGTAAACTCCCTTTTAGATTTTAATATACAAACTTGACAAAACACATGTATCTTTCAACACACACACACACAGACACACACACAAAACAATGTTTTTCTGTTAACACTGATTAGGAAAATTTTTATGTGAATGTCACCAAAACTCATTACAGCATCATTAACAACATGATGTGCAGATAGAAGTCTTAAGTTATACTCAAAGTACAGCATCACCAAGAGTATAATGGTGCTGTGAGTGTCTCAGCTGTTACTGGTGCTGAGAGTAGACCCTAAGAGACGATCAAACCAGAATGAGTCATGCAGAGGCAGTGACAAACATTACGCTGAAACATATTGGTGATATGACAATATTTCTGTTTAAAACTTTTTCTTTGAAGTAAGTAAAGTTGTTTGCTTTTAGCATTTTTTCATCCTAAAGCCTGAACCAGCTCCCCTGCAGATTGATCACAACCTCCTGTTCTGGAGCTTTTCAAATAGCCTCAGGAACATGGTGCCTCTGTATCAGTTCCTCTGATTCTGAGAGTTTGCCTAAATTTGTCTTGTTGTTGCTGCTGTGGTCTGAATATTTGTGTCTCCCCAAAATTCACAGGTTGAAATGCTAACCCCCAAAGTGATGGTGTTAGGAGATTGAACCTTGGGAGCTGATTCAGCCATAAGGATGGAAACCTCATGAGTAGGATTAGTATTCTTACAAAAGAGGTCCCAGAGAGCACCCTCCTCACTTCCACCATGTGAGGACACAGTGAGAAGGCAATATCTAGGAACCGGGAAGCTGGCCTTCACCAGACACTGAATCTGGACTTGTCAGCCTCCAGAACTGTAAGCAATAAATTCCTATTGTGTATAAGCCACCCAGTCAATGGTATTCTGTTATAGCAGCCCAAGGGGACCAACACAGTCACCCAGGCACAGCAACTCCTCATACCACCTCTTTCCATAACCCTTGACAAACCACTGCTTCAATCCTTCTCCCCAGCTCCATTCTCAAGTTTTTTCAAGCTGTAGATGACAAAGAATTTATTACAAGAAACTAGCTTTTTATTGTAACTTTTTGTTTTTTCCCTAACAGCTTTATTGATGTGTGTTTATTTCTATGCCTTATCATAAACATAATATTCATGATGTGGCATAAAAACTGTATATGTTACTGTATACACAGTCATTACTAACAGCCTAATTAACTGGTGATTAGAAAGTGATGTTTAAGCTTTTTACTCCTAACATGGTAGTTACTTCTACCTAGACATTTTACTAGGTTTAGTTATCTTTTAGGAAATTGGTAGGTTGTTTTGTGATGCCACACAAAAAATTGGTAGGTTGTATTATATTCTTTCTCCTCTTCAAATAGTGGGCAAGAGGCTCTGGTTAGCATTTTCATGAAAAAAATGCCTGATTTTCAGAAACACACTCTTGTAACTATCATTTCATTACATTAGACTGAACAAAATAATTTATTCAGCATTTATGAAGTTTCTACTGTATTCAAAGAACTGGACTAGGTGCTATAGAGAAACCAAGATGATCACTCTGTGATTCTCCACCCTCAAACAGCCCCAGAATAGTAGGGGAGATAAACATCTATTCACCAAATCACAATGCAGGTCTAATTGTGGAAAGCAACAAAGTCCAGGCAGAAACAAAGCTCTATGTGAGCAGAGATGCAATCATTCCAATTGCAACAAAGGGTGGAGACTTCACAATGAAGCCTAAAACCATCAAGTTGAAAAAGAAAGTGTATAAGCACTTGCAAATGTGTTGATACATATTAATGACAGCATCAGAGTTCTAAAGACAGCAGCAAATATATCAAATCCTCACTGATCCCAGCAGTAGTAGGGATGAGATACAATTCTGCAATGCTGGTGAAAAGGCAAGTTTATTTACTAAACAAATAGGTTAAATAAGAACATGAATGAAACACCTATTTCCTAAGCAAATGATGTGCTTGGATTATTTTTAAATTATATATTAGTCATATGATCTTGAGCAAGAACTTAACTATTGTTGGCTTAATTTTCCTCATCTGGAAAACTAGGACTTGAATTAAGTGGTGTCATAAGGTTGAATATGCTGTAATTATATCATTTTCATACAATTCACCAAATTTTTGAGTGCCTGCCCTGTATATAATGCTGTGTACACTGGAAAATTAAAAAATATCGTAATGCATAGCCTCTGACTTCAAGAAACATAATCTTTGTGGAAAGGGCCATCAATATCAGGCAGTCTGTGTCTAAGTGTTGAAAGGAAAGGTCCAAATAATAAGCATTGTGGGAACTGAGCGCATAGGGTCTAGGAGCCAAGGAAAGCTTCCTGGAGAAGGAAAATCTTGAAATATAACTCAAAGGAAGTTAAGATTTGAATAGGATATCGGAGGTGGAAGGCAACCACCATCTTCACCCATCTGCTACCCCCGGCCGAATGCATCTCCAAGTGGGTGTGCAGGAATCAATTCAGGCTCCAAATCACTGTTTGGAAAATACTGTTATTTCATTTCAGCAGTTACCCACTAAATGTCAATATCCAGGCCATGCATTGGAGCAATTAGCAAAGACTGGTTTTCCAGGCTTTTGTAATGGATTAACTTACAAACATTACTTCTGTTGGCACTGTTCTTAGTTTTATGTAGTCATCAATTTAAACTTTGAAAACAAATCTACAATCTGTGCAATAGCAGTAGTGATGAAAACCATGTTACCTTATTCACAGAGTTTATTATTAATGATAATAATGCCTGTTCAATGATTCATCCCCCTTCCTCCCTGGAGTGCTCATGGCTGCTATTATCTCATCATCACAGGTATTGTCACTGGGCATAGTATTCTATGAAGTGTAATGGTCTTGTGATTATTACACTGTGGCATATGAATAATGTACTTCATCAGTTTATAGACTATCCTTTGTGAGAATATGTTACTGTTGTTTTGACTAAGATTTCTTAGGAAACAAGAATGAAATTTTAATACCAGAGATGCTTTCAGTTAAATACAATGACTCACTCACAATACAATCATCATACATAGCCAGTTGGGAAAATTAGAAAAAATGTAAAATTATCTCCATCACTTTTTGTTTAAAAGATCGATTTTAAAACATCAACCAAAAAGGAAACTAAATTATGCAAAGATTCTGTAGGCTTTATACATAGTTACAAAGATAACCTATTTTATAATATATACACTCAATGCCATATTTTTTCACTCACTGCCTGTGTGGCCAGCTCCTTTGTCACCCTTCCCAAGATGCTCTCTATACTTATGACTTATTCTTTCCTGTTAGTCTGTCTTTTTTTCTAACTTCCTAAATGATCATCATTACACATACCTCTCGAGATTTGTAAGGTAAGGTAGGTTTTTATCATTTTTAAAGTGTTCTGAGAGCATTCACCTGTTTATGTGAATATATTACAATGCACTGTTTATGTCCAGTGAAATACATCAAATTCTACTTTGAGGGAATTTGTACCATGAGAACAATTCTGGCTAATGTCTGGATCACACTAAACATCATGACAGCTTCCCTCCAAGCCCTGAACTTAATTCAAGACTTGGTCCTGATTTTGAATCCCCAAACCATAAATCCACCTTAGGCAAGGTAGAAACTGATAACCAAGACTTCAAATGGGTATATCCCTACTCCATCCCCTTATGGCAAGGATATTAAAAAACTCCAATACATCAAGGACTTGACAGCATCCTTGGCCATACTGTCTAAGGAATCTGTGTCTCATGATTTCTCATTTGGAAAGAAGCACTAAAATCCCTTTCTGTGCTAAAAGGATGAAGCTTGAGGACTAATGAGAAATTTGGAAACAAGATGCCATTTGTCAGAAATGCAAAAGCATTGTCAATTAATGTGTGCTTCATTGAGATGGGAGGCTAAGGGGTGCATGAAAAAAAAGGAATCATGCTTTTGTACATAATACGGCCAAATTTTTCACTTTCATAAAAAATCACAAAGAATAGTTTTTTAACAATAGGAGTAAAGAGGGGCGTAAACACTGAGAGTAAGCATTTCTTATGTAAACTAAACTTGGGAAACTTTTGAAAGAAAAAATCAGTTATCATGGTCACCATACTATTTGTGTCCAAAATTTCTAGAAAAAAATGAGACCACAGCTCTGTTATTGGGCCAAGTTTCAACAAGAGAACCTTCCGTTATCTCAAACTCGTCTTTCCTACGACCAGAAGGCCCCTCCAGCCATGAGGAAATAGCACCTGTTAGAGCAGACAAAGCTCTGCTGACATCCAGTCAAGCTACCTGAAGACTAGACTGGAACTACACATGGGACTGAGCAAAGACTCTGGCGAGTTGGGTGTGTCCAGAGACAGATGGCGGAAACACTGAATAGTGAAGGGTTAAAGAGGATTGCATGGGAGGGGCTATGAGAAGGATTGTCAGGAGAAGGCTAGCATCATGGAAGTCAGGGGCATCCACCTGAGTCATCCTCTGAAGGAAGACTGACCACAGGAGAACCTATGTTCTACCAGGACTTAATTCCAGACACTCAAACTCTGCTCTTGTTCAGGACACTTAGAAAAAAATCAGTCAAAGGACAAATTACACTTCCTTTGGAGACTAGTGTGTACTTACTGGAAGAAGATGGGAAAGGTAGTAGCTCTTTGGTCCATGGTCATCTGAAGGGCACTTGCCAACTCCAAGTAAAGGAGTGTGCCAGTCTGCACCCATCTAATCAGCCTGGGAGATTTTGAATCTGATGCCCCAAACTCCTCCTCTTTCCCCTGCACAGAGGAGCTAGGAGCTACCTCCAAACCCCAAAAGCCCTGCTAAGCTGAAGTAACATATCAGTCTATTTGGTGGTGTTTAAGCAAATCTTAAAACAATCATGTCTTAAAATGTTTTAGAATAAATTCACACAGTGGTAGGAGTTTTAACAGGAGAACTTATTTGAGTAACCATCTTGTAACTTTACTGGCAAAATTCAGGGTCCTCATCAGTATCTCCATTACAGAAAAAAAAGGGGGGTTGAAAGAGGAGAATCAGGAAAAAATAAAGATAGGAAAGAGGAGAAAAACACAGCAGACAACATAAGAGTTCTTTATTCAGCCTTAAAAAACCCCAGTGTTCTAAAGCCTATAAATATTATGATTTTCTTCTCCAGGCAAGATGGTATTTTGACTCTTATTTATTGCACTGAGCTGGAAAACTCCAGAGTACCACGAGACAGCCAAAAGGGTTTCTCTGGGCCTTTATTTCCTATTAGATGCAGAGCCAATTAATATCCAGACAAAACTTTCACTGCTTCCCACTGCCTGAAGATTGGGTTCTGTAATTTTCCAAAACATCTTGAACCCACTTAGGGAAT
Source organism: Pan paniscus (assembly GCF_029289425.2). Classification (NCBI taxonomy): domain Eukaryota; kingdom Metazoa; phylum Chordata; class Mammalia; order Primates; family Hominidae; genus Pan; species Pan paniscus. The sequence continues at coordinate 165,057,162 of NC_073254.2, read as the reverse complement.
CTTCCCACAAATTTGATACAAGGGATAGCAAAAGCACCAGCAGTCTCTTTCCAGAAATCTTTCCTAAGTCCAGCGTGTCTTGTCTTAACTGGCTTTGGTGGCTTGGAAGGAAGGATAGCAATTATTTCTTTCCTCTGTACTTCCCTCGACTGTGGTTCTGTAGATGACTGAGTCAATTTTAAAATAAATGCCACATTTGGGTGCTGTTAGGTTGTCATAAAATGGGAAATGATAGGATGTAGAAATGTCTACACCATCACACCCTCACCTTATACATTTGGAAATACCGTGTTTCCTAAGGTAAATGGCACTGGCACCCAGATTCCTCTGAGTCACTATTGGCTAGGCCTTTGTCAATGAATTAACACAAGTTTTCACACTAAAGTCTCCATGCAGGTTTCGTATGCTGCCTCCCTTCAAGGTTATGATTCTTAATCTTATGGTGAATATGACAAAGTAATCAACTTGCTATCTAGAAAAAAAATGAACAGATGCACAAATATTCAATATTTCCGAGGGTTCCTGGACCCCATGAAGCCTATACACTGATCCTTAGGGGCACATGGACATGGAGTTGCAAACTCCTACACAACTGAACCACTTCTGGACTTATACCATGAAAATCTCTGCAGTTGAGCTTTTAAAATTAGCAGCTCTAACTCATTTTAATAACTTCAATCACTTGCCTTGGTACAAATTTTGAAATGAAGAAATGACATTCCCCTAGAGAATTGAGTGAAATAGCCCAAAATGCCAGTAACCAAACTTTTAAGAGTGGCATATAGTATCACAAAGATCAAGTGACAGAACTGCAAAAGGATGCATGTCCAAATACTTGAGAATAAATTTAGATAAAGTCTATTGCCTTATGAGCAGACAGCTTCCATATACTTTACATCATTGGAATTCTCAGGAATTACAAACATTTGTTGTATTTCAGACACTGAAAATCTGTGTTTCAGAGGGTTTCTGGGTTCCCTGAAGCCCATGCACTGCTTGCCTAGGGGCCCATGAATATTTAGTTACTACATCCTCCACAAGTATATTGCCTCTGGGAATGCTAACACAATTTAATTCTCAATGTGAAAGTTATGAGTATCATACATTAAGCAGCCAGTGTAGATAAGGTTTTGACAGAAATTTTCTACTTTAACACTAATTCTCACCTTATAAGAAGAACATGATACTTAACCCCAATAGCAAAATTTTAACAATAGTTTTGTATGATATTGACATTAAGCAATAAAGTCAATAATATATTAAATAATATCTTAAGTCATTAACAGCAAGAGTACACACAAACAATAAGAAAAGATAGCACAGTGAGTCCAGAAGGAGAAAAAAGAAGCAGAAACAGAGAAGCATGGAACTCTATCTTTAGATGCTGAGAAAAATACAGAAATAAGACATGAAAGAAGATTTAAAATACAGATTTATATAAACTTAAAAAAATAGAAACTTTCAAAAAGGGAGAGCATGGAATATTCCAAAGTCAGGAAGGTATGACACACACAAGGACAACACTAGCTTGATCCCCCAAAAATAAACCCTATAGAGTCATTAAAAAGTTTGAAGAATTTTCCAGGAGAATCAATTTAACCTGAAATCTAAGGTGAAGTTTAGAATTGAAGAAAAGCTGACCACCCAATTTTTTTCTGCATGTTGGTATCAAATTTCATATCTTTTTAATGAAGAGGACCATCTGGCTTTCTTTACTTATGTATACAGTCTTTGGAGATGTGGCACTATTTACTTCTGCTTAATTCTGTAATAGTCTCTTTTCTCTTTTTACAGCTTTCATTTCAAGCATGCCTTAGAGAAAAACATTCTCTAGAAGACTGCTGAATTGCATGACTTCTGAGATTCTTGGGAAAACATTTTGTTGTTCTTGCTATGAGGAAATCTTTGAGGGAAGTTAGGAGTATAGTACATTAAAACAATAAATATTTATTTAGGTGTGTAGGAAGCTGTACATTTTTGTAATGTTATACAAGATGCTATGGTTCTAATGTGTAGGTTAGTATTAGAGTATTATGAATTTGATTATATATTTACATTTTTCAGTGAATTTTATCCTTTCATATGTTTTCATGTTACTATTAGGCTGGTGCAAAAGTAATTGCAGTTTTGCCATTAAAAGTAATGGTGAGAATTGCAATTACTTTCGCACCAACCTAATAATTAATAGCCTTTCTTTCCAGCTTGAAGAACTCCCTTTAGCATTTTCTGTAAAGTAGGTCTAGTGATGGTGAACTCCCTCAGTTTTTGTTTCTCTGGGACCGTCTCTATTTCACCTTCCTTTCTGAAGGGTAGCTTTGTCAAGTAAAGTATTCTTCATTGGTAGTTTTTTTTTTTTTTAATCACTTAGAACTTGGACTCTATCACTTCACTCTCTCCTGGCCTGTGAGGTTTCTGTTGAGAAATCCACTATTAGCCTTATTGGCGACCCCATGCACGTGATAACACTAATATGCGTAGGTTAGAAGAGGGTTTTCCTTCTTCAAGGGGCCTGCAATTCAGCTTTCAGACAAAACATAATAGATATTAAATTGAAGGCAGTATAGAATCAGTATCAAGTAAACAGTACACACAAGTATACAGTGAAAGCAAGGGATCATGTGAGGTTGGGTGATCATGAAAAGTTTGAAGGACCGGGTAGAAATGGACTGTTTGCTGCATGGACACCTGAATAAGATGGAGCTGAATGAAATATGCTGATTATGATGACAGAGACCTTGAACCTCCTTTCTTACTCATTTTCCTGGTCAAAACAACATGTACTCTTAGTGGCCAGCTCTATGTATACAGAGAACCAACTGCTAATCAAATTTTTGGAACTGAGAAATCATATTTAGATTAAAATCAACCTTATACCTAGTTGCTCACTGGAATGAACACAACTTTAAAGAAAAGTGAGAAAAACCTAAAGGATTTGATAGTATATATTTAATTGTATTCCATTAGCCATTTTTCTCTTCTTAAGTGATGTTAAGTGACTTTGGGAATAAAAGATTATAATAACATAGGTTTTTTAAATTATTCAATTAATGTCGGTGATTAATTAACATGCTATCTTACTATTAGTGTGTTAGTACTTTGAGACTCAATGAAGACATAATAGTTTTCACCTTTACAATATTATTATGTGACAGATGCATGTGTTTTAATGCCCGTGTTTCTCACACAATGGCAGATTACCTAACAAATGAGTAATGACTAGAAATCGCTCTGGATAGAGAATATTTTTAAAACTTCAAAATACTTATGAAGACCAAGAAAATGGGAGAAGAAGCAGATACATTTTCTGTGCCCTGCTCTATTTCCTTTCAGAATTTAAATTCTTTTGGGTAATTTTTGATCCAGATTGTATGCAGCTGGTCTAATTAGCAGAAGAAAATGGATTTAGACCCCTCAGTAAGTCAGGAGATATCTGTAGTCTCCTTGTACCAGGTATATATTCTAGTTAATTTCCAATAGAAATATGTCTATAAAAAATGTTTTGGTTAAAAGACCAAAATTTTGATTAAATGTGATTAAAATATTTGTCCCAGAAAGGTTTTTTTAATCATTCTTATCACAAAAAAATTCACTAAGTTTCAAGAGGATGCATGGACAAACAAGGTGCAATCTTTTAAAGCAAGATCCTAACTTGCATTTCCAACCCCACATCTCCTTTCCTATCTTCTACCATCTGGCCCCTGGGTAGAAACCCAGCAGTGTAAACCTCAACTGATACCATGAACTACAAACTAAGTGTAGCTGAGGCAAAGAGGCTCCAGTTTTCTGGAATCCACAGGCACTGAACACATATAATCTATATTCACAAGATCTGAGGCAATAGTTCTTCTCACAACACTATAACAATCTGCAAAAAGAAAAATAAGAAACTTTAGAAGCTGACAGCCTAAGTCAATGGGATTCATGGGACAGTATTTTTGGGAGGTTAGGGCTTGGGGCATGTAGGCCAGGTCCAGGTGGGGCAGTGGGGCATTTCTAACAAGTTGTCAGATGCTGCTGCTGTTGCTTCTCTAGGGGCTTCACTTTGAAAACCACTGGTTCATTGATAAACCCCTTCCTTCCTGTCATCCCTACCTATGTGGCAGTTTCTGGGCACACTAAATCATGCAGAATGCCACTACTCCCTGTCTGCAAGAATGGACTTTTAAATGGTGGCACAACATCTAAAATAACTTCCCTTATTTATTTTTGAAATGATGCAATACCCTTCCTCAAATATCACTAACATTTTTTCTATGAAGACTAATTTTTGAAATCAGAAGTGACAAATTTATCAGAATTCTAACTATACATTTTTTCATATTAAATGGCATTAGTATGATTTCATTCTTGTTCCCTCTCTGCCCCTTACTCCCCATCTTGCCCCTTTGTAAAATGGTTCAGTAGGGAAAATGAAGCAGCTTTTTTATTCTCATGGACTTCTTGCTCTAAAGACATTTAATGAAAGAAAATAATGTGAATGTTAATTCTGTCCTAGTTCTATTTTCCTTGCTAGGCCAAAAATTTAGACAACACAGTATTGGAGTATTCTCCATGGGGCACCATCTGACTAATACAAATTTCAATTAACTTCCATTCTATGCATCTAAAACATTAGCTTAGAGTAGTTTTTATATGAAAACAAAAACACATGTAAAAACAGTTTCAAAAACCAAAGATACTATACAATCATTCTAGTCAAGAATCTTGGTTGCAACCAACTCCAGCTAACTAAAATACAGCAATCTGTTTGTATACATCTGGGAGAAGTGGGTCTCTAATTCAGTGGAATATTAAGGAAGAACAGTTGGGACAGTTCACTAACTACAGATGGAAAGCAGAAACTGGGAAGGCCATGGATGCTCTCAATCTCTCTTTCTCTCTGTCTCATGGCTTCTTGTCATAAATGATGCATTTTTCCCCTCTATCTCCCTGTCTCTAATTCCACCAACCTTAACCTCATTCCAACCAAAAACATGCTCTTCACAACCTCTCATCTTGGTTCCCCATGGCTTAACTCCCCCAGCTCCTCACAGTCCAAACTTTACATTTACAGGAAAGAAGGGAAAAAAGATCTCAACTACTTCAACTTTTTCACACAGGCTGGATTTTCTTCCCTTGGCAGTGGGGTTTGATCACACATAGCAAACCTGCTAGCCTAGGCCCAGTCTTGCACAGGAATTGGGAGCAACACCAGTGTAAGAGGAGGCATGACACAAGATTACGCAGAAGGAGAAGCAGAACCCAATGCAAGCCCACCCTTAGCCTCAGTCAGCCCATAGCAACCATCCAGAATTGTTGTTCCCAGTTGGGACAAGGGGCAGGTTCATTATACCCTTTAATTGACGGTCACTGGACCCGACCGAAGCTGTCCCTGGAAAAAAGAAAGTGACCTTGAGTGAGTCAGTTTCCTTCAGCTAAAGCAACTCTCAAAGAGGGCTGACCACTGGGCACCATCTTGGGGCAGCACTCTCAGCAGCTGGGGAGCAAGTCTTTCATTCCTGAAAAGACATCGGGGCAGCTGTCTGTCTTAACTCAGCTACCCTAGCACCATGTGGATCAATTCTTCCTGTAGGTTCTGGGAGCAGCTTCTGCAGAATTCCAGGGTACCTCCCTTCCTAGGTGAAGCTAAGAAGAAGGCCAGTGAGAACCATACCCACCAGGGCTGGAGTTGATCTCAGGGCCACAGCTGACCCATTGTGTCCCTCCTTTACTGACCAGTCTGGATTCTTCCCACCCACAGCTCAATAATTTACCTGATGTTGTGACTCACATCCTCATCCCTGGGATCTAATCACCTTGACTTCTCTGACTGGGGTGGTTACACTTGTCTATTTACAGTCAATGTAGGGCAAAAGAGTACCAAGAAGTATGCGCGTGGATCGCTGGGGTGCAAGATGTACTCCTCCATGTCCCCATGTGTAACAGCAGTCCTATCTCCTCCACCTGATGAGAATCACTTACCTCTGCTAAAATGAAAATGCATCTTCTTGTTTGCTATTCTTTGGTACAAGTAGCCCAAAGTGCCCAGAGAGCAGCTTTAGCTTATAGTTTAGGACTTTGGCTGTGTCACCTGAAAGAAATGCTCCCCCTTTGAGAACAAGGATCTCTAGACTCACAGGGATGGGAAGCACAAATTTCCCAAGTAGATCAATATGAGTAATGGCTAGCAAGGTTAACACCTTCTTCCTCCACACTTGTTTCCTGAAACTATATGTTCCACCTGTTGGGAACACAGCACCATTAAGAGATTTTTTTATTTAAAATAATTTTTGGCTGGGTGCGGTGGCTCAAGCCTGTAATCCGAGCACTCTGGGAGGCCAAGGCTGGTGGATCACGAGGTCAGGAGATCGAGGCCATCCTGGCTAATACGGTGAAACCCCGTCTCTACTAAAAATACAAACATAAAATTAGCCAGGCATGGTGGCGGATGCTTGTAGTCCCAGCTACTCGGGAGGCTGAGGTAGGAGAATGGTGCGACGCCGGGAGGCAGAGCTTGCCGTGAGCCGAGATCACGCCACTGCACTCCAGCCTGGGCAACAGAGCGAGGCTCTATCTCAAAATAAATAAATAAATAAATAAATAAATAAATAAATAAAATAATTTTCATTCCAAAAAATGGGGCCCCATCCCAGTAAAGTATTACCTTTGAATTACTCTTTCAGCTGTGTCTTCAATAAACTGTTCTTCCATTCTATTATCTGGCACTACTGGGTATTGTAACACACAAACAGTGAATTCTGCAGTCCTGGATTCCCATCTGTACCTCCTTTGCTGGAAAGTGTGTCCATTGGTCTGATGCAGTGTGATTTTTGCTTGGGAATCAAACACTGTCTTGGTCCTTGCTAGTGATGCTGGTGGGAGCCCTGCAGGCAAGAAAGGCAAACCACCCATACGTGGAATATGTGTCTATTTCCATAAAAAGGAATCACTCTTCCTTCCAGGGTAGAAGTATTCAAACGTAATCAACATGCCACAAGTAGATATTGGTCTTCCCAAGGGATGCTATTGGTGTCTCAACTCTATTGGTGGCTCAACATTCGTCTCTGCCACTGGCAGTTTGAGAATGCATTGTCAGCTCCGTCAGCCTTCTTGGGCTATTGGGCCCATGCAGAACTTCCACAACTGCAGTCATGACTATTCATTTCATGCATCTGTGTGATAGCACTGGAGTAAATAGAACAGAAGCTGGCTGATTTCAACTCTCTATTTGGTTGTCCTGTGCCTCCTCCAGGGCATATACTCTTTGGTGTTTATATCAAAGGTCCACCCACATGCCTCTCCTCCCAGTTCTCTTGGTTCCTGGTCTTCTAATCTTTCTCCTTTCAGAACCCAGGCCAGTCAACCAAAGCATGAACCTCCACTCATGTGTTTGTATATGTTTCATCCTTGAGCCATAGGGAATACCGGATGCACTGCCTGAAGCTCTACCCAGGAACATACCTGAATTGTACTGTAGTGCAGCCACTGTCCATTTTCAGCTAAGCCTCCTATGAACTTTGCTTGGGCTTTTTCCTCTTCTATCAGCTTGTATAAAGGTTTTCCCATGTTACCACCAATGCAGGCTGAGAGAGAAGCACTGAGCCAATAGTGGTGGAGAAGTGGGTGTCCAACCCACATGCTCATCTAGCTTGCTCATGCTCCTGGTTATGTCTATGAGTTATCCCAGATGAACATCCCCTATCCTTTGAAAAGTTAGCTGCTGGATGTGCCTGACCTGGACTTAGTGGGTCTGCACAAACCTAACTGATACTGGATAATTCTGTCCACATGAGCACTTGGTGCCCATGGTCAGGTGTTCTGTTCTACTAAGGCCCAGGGGTATCACAAAGTGTTTTTCAAAAACTGTGTTTCTCTTCTTTGTTGCTCCAAAGCCCTGCTCACGTGCACTGCAGTTTCCCCAGCAGGGGCTTACCATAATACTCCCTGTGGTATGTACCCTCCACCAGTATCTCTCACACCACAGGGCCTGCCCACTCACCTAGCCCATGTTGCAGAGCAGCCTCACCCACTTTTGGCTGTCAAAGCTTTGCACTTTCTGCATTTAATGGTGTTTTCAGACAGAAGCCTGTTCAATGATTGTTAATGAATCCTTTCTTGCCCTGAGCCTAATTGAAATTTGGCAGCCTTTTGTGTCACCCACTATATAGACATGTCGGAGCAGTGTTCCCAAGTGTGGAATATGCTGCAGCTACAGTCCAAACAGGCCTGCCACGCACTGGCCTTTCTTCTTTATGGTAGAAGCTGCAAAATGAATAATTTGTCCTTCATTTTTGGGGAGATGTGCTGGTGTGGAGAATGTGTAGGCTCGCTAAATGTTTGCAGGCTTGATTGCTCATTCTCTGGAGAATGAATCCTTACAGAGTTCTCCATGCTAGCAATTTCTTGCTTATCCATTCTCTTTAGCATGATATTATCATTACGGAGACCAGTGTGATGTTCTACAGGACGTTCATCTGGTCAATATTTGACAGCTGGAGGAGGAGGTGACATAACATTGGAACAAAATGGCAAATACTAACTTCCATTTAAAGTAAACACAAACTCTTTCTGTTCCTCTTTTTGGATAGAGATGAAAATAATAGGAATACATGTAACTGATCAGTGGTCAGATATCATGTATTTGAAGCTGTGTTAGTCTAATCTTGCAGATATGTATTCAAGCACAGTATATGCGACCGATCCACTGCTGAGTTGAATTTGCAATAATCTGTCACCACCCTCTAGGACCAATCTGGTACTTGCAGGGTCCAAACTAGTAAGTTAAATGGCGATGTGGTGGGATCAAGACAACTTTAGGGCTTTAAGAAAGGCATTCATTTCTCCCTTATACCCCAAGATAAGATTTTTTTCACAGTATTTATTATTGTTAAGGAGGGTAGGAGAACATTTTAGGGATTTTCACCTGACCATCCCTGCTATAATAGTTTTACCCCATAGGCCAAAGATGAAGTTGGGTTGAGTGGAGGATTATGACAATTACCCAGTGTGTCTATTGTACCTTTGGGTCCCAGGAAAATAAATAACAAGTTCATCCAAGGACCCATTGAACCTATCATAAGCTGCACCAGATACATATAATGCTCCCACTCTAACAGGTTTCAAGTCTGCAGGAAACAACTCAGATCCTTGTCCATCAGGCCTCAAAAGGTTTGGGTGTTGCTCTTTCCTCAGTACACAATTACTCCCACAAATGGCAGTAAGTACCATTGGGGAAGGATTAGGAAAATCATGACTAGGTGCATTTGGCCAGTATTGCATGGTCTGTCCCTCAGGGGACCTAGCCTGTCTTTCAGTCAATAAATTCTGGGTTCAAAAACTGTTTCAGGTCCAGAAACCTGGTAAGGAATTGTGACATTTTATTGAATTAGCTGCTCATAGCTTCCTGATTACCCAATTTGATTTCCATTGACTGTACAAGTTCAAGTACACTTTTTGGCTGCCCATCTATTTTGCCTGTAGGTGTGTTTAACCATCTTGATAACTCTCTTTGAGTCAGGCCCCTTTGCTCCCACTAATTATGATAATTGGGTCCACTTGGCTTGAGAGGGTGACATGTTGCTATCTGAATTCATTTTTTTTCAGGATTCTGTGATTCCCATTGCCATTTCTAAGCCCAAATCTGTAATGGAATCTCCCATTACAGATGGAAGACATGACCCATAATGATGTCAGCCCTGAGCTTCTCGGTGATGTTGCCTGCATTCTCACCAGTGCGTTCCTCATGGCTATGGCCAATGGCGTGTCCCTCAGGCACATCCACAGAATATAGTCATCAGGTGGAATTTCCAGAACTACGTATTATATCCTCTCCAGCAAGCCTATTTTTCTGAACCTTTTAATTCCTTCTTTCATTGTCTGCTGTAGGAATTCTGGCATTTCCATGTCTCTCCGTGCAGACCACAGCATTTTCTATACTTCTTGGAGCCATCTGAGAAGAACATTCAGGGCATCTCCAGATGCTTTCAAGGTGCTAAATTCTGTATCCTGAGAGAGTGCTCTCTAATGATAAGTTCTCTTTTATCTAAATTTCTGTTGTGCCACCTCTTGGGCTATCACCCTCAGCATACAGTCGCACATGTGCTTTTCTAGCTCCTGCTAGTATGTATTGTCCAGGAATCCCATTTTCTTCAGGGATTACTCCCTTTCCTCTACTAGAGGACCCTGCATAGCCCTGTCTTTGACCTAATTATTGCTCTAGTAGCCAGGAAGGAAAGATCCTGAGGGAGCAGATGATGTCTTCCAAAAGACAGGCCTCCAAATGCTCTTCAAACAAGAAAGGAGTCCCAGCCTTTCACTTCTGTAGGCTCAGGGGAACTTAGGGATACAAGATTTACATGCACATTCAACACATAAGTTTCCATCCTAAATGCAGGGTCCTATTCTCTTCTGATCAGGGCTTTTACTTTGACATAGCAGACCAGTCTTTTTTATTATGATTATTATTTTTTGAGACAGAGTTTCACTCTGTCGCCCAGGCTGGAGTTCAGTAGCATGATCTTGCCTCACTGCAACCTCCGCCTCCTGGGTTCAAGAGATTCTCCTGCCTCAGCCTCCTGAGTAGCTGGGATTACAGGCATGCACCACCATACCTGGATAATTTATTTTTAGTAAAGATTTATTTATTTTAATTTATTTTTAGTAGAGATAGAGTTTTGCCATGTTGGTCAGGCTGGTCTCGAACCCCTGACCTCAGGTGATCTGCCTGCCTCGGCCTCCCAAAGTGCTGGGATTACGGGCATGAGCCACCACGCCCGGCCAGACCCCCTCTGTTTTTTTGAGACAGAGTCTCGCTCTGTCACCAGGCTGGAGTGCAGTGGTGTGATCTCGGCTCTCTGCAACCTCCACCTCCCAGGTTCAAGCGATTCCCCTGCCTCAGCCTCCTGAGTAGCTGGGATTACAGGTGTGTGCCACCACATCTGGCTAATTTTTTATTTTTTTAGTAGAGACGGGGTTTCACCATGTTGGTCATGCTGGTCTCGAACTCCTGACCTTATGATCCGCCCACCTCGGCCTCCCAAAGTGTTGGGATTACAGGTGTGAGCCACTGCACCCGGCCCAGACCCCCCTTCTTTTAGAGTTCAACTTTTTTTGAACTTTATGAGAAGACAAGGGTTGGCCTTCTGCTTTCTTTGCTGTTCCACTGAAGGAAATGAGAACCTCTTTATATGCTGCTAAGGAGGCCCTTTGGCTTTCAAATTTGGCTTTTTTCAACAATTAATCACTCTTAGCTTTGAATTATCTTTTTTCAGAGTACAATATTATCAATAGCTGCCTGATCCATATAGTTCCCAAATTCCTGACACATGGCACCAACTAATGGTATAATTAACTTTCATCAGTATAGCATCCCATTTCATCACCAGTAAACATTTAAATAATTTCACTGTTAGTGCCAAGAGCTATCTGTGTTCCACACACCAATAGTTCCATGTTCCAACTGGACAGTAGGCCATCCAACTCTAAAATCCCTTCTCAGCATCCACTTTCATCAATCTGGTACTCAGCTTTGTAGTTTTGAGTTCTCTGGAACATAGACTTTGGCAGGAAGATGTATGTGCACAATGTTAACTAAGGAGGTGTCTTGGAGCCAACACCTGTGCAAAGGAGCAGAAGAAAACAGGATTCACAGAGGAAGAGAGTGAGCTGTGACGAAGTCCCAGTGAATGTTTTAGCTGACCTCCAGTGAAGCTCTAGAATTTGGATAGCCCTTTAAGGGTGTCCCAGGTTGAGGCTAGGGGATCAAGCCTTTATATTACTGGGTTAATTACTCATCGATGTGGGCTGTCCCTGGAAAGAGGTATGACCTTGAGTAGGGTATGACATTAACTGAGACAACTCCCAAGTAAGAGTGACAGCTGAGTGTCATCTTGTGTCTGTCCTTCCAGCAGCTGCAAATAAGCATTCTAATCCTGCAGGAGGAATCTGGGCAGCACCACAAAACATGTCTATGAAATAAAAATTAAGTATTCTAAGAATTATGGTTACAAAAAAATAAGAGAATAAGACCTACCATTTGATAGCACAATAGGGTGACTATACTCAATAATAACTTAATTGTATATTTTTAAATAACTTAAAGAATGTAACTGGATTGTTTATAACTCAAAGTATAAATGCTTGAGGGGATGGATATCCCATTCTCCATGATGTACTTATTTCATATTGTATGCCTGTATCAAAACATCTCATGTTCCACATAAATATATACACCTACTATGTACCCACAAAAATGTAAGTATTCTAAACATTATAATTGTAAAAATTATTATCAAAGTAATATGACTATGGGACACATTACTAATCATGAAATATTTTGACTAATTATATTTTTCCTCCCCAAAACCCTGTGAGGTTATCAGGTTTGGGTATTATTATCTTTAATATACAGATTTTTAAAAAATTTTTAATTTTTAATTTTAAGTTTAATTCCTTATATTAGCAAAACTGTCACTCACTTATGTTTGACATTTGCACATTTGATATTTATATAACTATAAAAGGATGAAAAAACAATGTAATTGGACTTCACGTTAAGAATGCTTTCCACTATACCACTGAGGATCCTTATATGATAAATAAGAGATCCAATAATAAGAGCATAACATCAAACTTCCCCTCTAGAGTATGTGAGTGAAATTTCTCAAACTTTTCATTACAGCTCTGATCTTTTATACCAAGGAATAATTATAAGAACCGACACTTGAGAAACAGGTTAATCAGTGAATAAGAAAAGAGATTATTTTTAAAAATAAGAGTTCTTAGCAGTTCTTGTGGGCTGTAGGGAGGCATCTCTCCAAACTCTGATATAAATTTCTTCCCTGAGAGTTAAACTTAAAAATCAGGGCTTAAAGATTAGAAAAGAATAAAGCAAATTCATCTTGAAAAGACATACCTAGGCCCACAAATTTTAACTACAATCGAAATATAAATACACTTATATTTAAAGAAGAATAATGTGCCATTTTAAAGGGGCTTAGTCATAGCAGGAGAGAATCAGCAGCTTTGGCAGCAACATTGGCATATTCAGGCTAACCTTGCCACTAGAAAATTGTGTCCAGCGTAGGAACTGCCTGCCCAGGTCTGGTGGGAGGAATATGCAAAAAGTAAGGAAAAGTAAGGTAGATGCATTAGATCACCTTAGCTTGCAATCATCAAACGTCTTTACAAAAATGAACACTGGGCTATTAAAATTCTATTACCAGGGCTCTTTGCACTCCCTCCTCCCCACAAAGGGATTATTGCATCATCATGCCCTTTTTGCATGGCAGTCAAAACATTTGATGGAAATTCCCCAGCCACTGAATTTTTTTAGACTCTCAGTTTTTACACTCAGTTTGTTCTTGGCACCTAGATAGGAGAAGCAATAACTATCATGAGGCCCATATGGCAGGAGAAGGCCATTTGCTTTGCATGGACTGATGGATGGACTTATTCCAGAAAGCTTCAATTTCTAGGAGAAGTGACAAGCCAAAATCTGTATCATTCTTTTCTGAGGAAGCCAGAATTTCTTTAACAATACCCAACCTTTACAAAAACCCTATTGTAGGAAGACCATGTGCTCACCACTGGACTGTCCCCAGAAACAGTGAAGTCTGCAGAGACAGCTCTTCCTCAGAAGGCTCTCCTTCCATCACAGCCCTGTCTATGATTCTCCATTTAAAGCTGACAATAGTGAATTTTTCTTTTCATCAGGGAAATTTCTATTAAAAGAGAATAATCAACTCAAAGAAAAACTGTTCTTAAAACTGCTGAATGAATATATAAATATATTGATACATGGTCTGGCTGTGTCCCCACTCAAATATCATCTTGACTTATAGTTCCCATAATTCCCACGCATCGTGGGAGGCACCAGGTGGAGATAATCAAATCATGGGGGCAGTTTTCCGCATTCCGTTCTTGTGATAGTGAGTGAGTTCTCATAAGATCTGATGGTTTTATAAGGGGCCTCCCCCTTCACTGGGCACTCATTCTTCTTCTTGCTGCTGCCATGTGAAGAAGGACATGTTTGCCTCCCCTTCCACCATGATTTTAAGTTTTCTGAGGCCTTGCCAGACCTGTAGAACTGTGAGTCAATTAAACTTCTTTACTTTATAAATTACCCATTCTCAGGTGTTTCTTCAGAGCAGCATGAGAATGGACTAATACATATATGCATATTAATAAAACGTTTTGCCTTTACAATTCATTTAAAGGAGTCTGTAATGCCACTCCCATGAACTGGAGGTGGCATATCCAGAAGTAGCAAGTCTTTCTCTTGGAAATGGAGGGAAAGGAAGAAGAAGAAAAGGCCACAGACATCTTCATGACTGTAGCATCCTTTATTGTTTTTTAGATGTAGGTTGAGCAGTGTCAAAGGATGCACTCCAGAGGCAGTCACTCTATCTAATGAGGCTTCCATGCTCTCCACAGTCCTTGGCTTCTTCAGCTCCAAATTAACGTAGCTCTCCTGTGAAATGTATTAGAACCCTAAAGTCCACTCCAACATTCTTCAGCAAAACTGAAGTAAAGTAATACAATCAAATAATCAATAAAAAAGGAAATATGTATTACTCCCTTTTTTGCTGCCTCCCCTATTCCTTTTATATATAACTCTACTGCTTTGTTTATCTTAGTGTATGAAAATTCTATGTTTAATACTGTTTCTCCCCACTAGGCTGTGAGATCTGTTGAACAGGTCGTAATTGGGAGGCCATTAGACTCCTGCACTTTAAGCTTCTATGTAAGCAACCCAAAGCCCAACATAAAGAGTAAAATGAAACCACGGACTTTACCAATCAGACACTGTCAGAAACTGTCAAGTTGTAATCCTAGCACTTTGGGAGGCCAAGGCAGGCGGATCACGAGGTCAGGAGATCGAGACCATCCTGACTAACTCTGTGAAACCCCGTCTCTACTAAAAATACAAAAAATTAGCCAGGCATGGTGGTGGGCACCTGTAGTCCCAGCTACTCAGGAGGCTGAGGCAGGAGAATGGTGTGAACCTGGGAGGCAGAGCTTGCAGTGAGCCGAGATGGTGCCACTGCACTCCAGCGTGGGTAACAGAGCAAGTTCCACTCTGACCAAATATATTTTCTTTGTATTGCTCTGCAAATGTCATATAAACATTTCTCTATCACCTCATCCCTGCACAGTGGAATGCTAACCTGCTTGCAGTTTGGTACAGCACAACTCATGAATCATTAAATGTTCAAATAAACTCTTTAAAATTTTAATATACCTGAGTTTACCTTTTAACAATTCTGGTGTCGTAAGTGAGGACCAGGGTGCTGATGGAGACCCTCAGAGTAATGAACAAACAAACATAGGTACCTAGGAAGACCACTGTGCTTACTGTTTTTCTTGCTGCACCAAAGGTCACTCAGTAAGCACCCACTCTCAAATACAAGTTCCACAACTTGGGTCAAGCACCTGTAGTTTATCTGATCATTTTTAATCCAGACTAGATTTGAAAGTCATATTGGGTTCAACATCAGATTGGGTCTAACAAAACCTGAACTGGGTCCAGTAAGAGGCCTCAGGCAGGAAAGATCATGGAAAGATATCTAGGAAGATTCCGCGAAATAACTAAGAAGATTTAGATAATGGGTTTATCCAAATTCAGAGAGTTGGGATTCCTCCATCTCGGAACCTATTATTTTCTAGAAAAATAGGTAAACCTTCCCAAAAATAATTTAGAATTTTGGTGGCCACAGTGGGGAAGTCTTAACCTAATCGAAATTGCTCATCTGTGGAGTTCACTGAAGAAAAAGAGGGATCCCAAATGCCTCAGAAACAATGAGATGTATTTTTGATTATCATGCATAGGTTTCTAAAAGACGAAATAAATTAAAAGGTGCCTCCTAAAGACTCCTTACAAAGTGCAAATAAGAAATCTTAAAGATCTCCTTTACAAATATTAGTCAAAAGTTTTAGATATTAGGACAGGTAATTTTGTTCCATCTGCCAGAAACAGAATTCACATCCAGATATTTATTTACAAACTAGTAAGTTTTGTATGACTGTACCTGGAACATACTAAAATTTCAGAATGAAAGCTATAAGATTTCCTTCTGTTCATATGTTCATGTATGTCTATGTATGTTACACATACGTGATACATTTTTCTACCTCTGTACGCTAATGTCAAAATTAATTTATTAAAAAGCTCTATTTAATTGACTTAAAAGAAAAAGTAAGCACTTATATGTTGTATTCTTTAACCTCTTAGAAAAATAAGAACTAACCCAAAATAATTTAAATTTACATGATCTGATATAATCTTCAGTAAATAAAAGCTAAAGTATGTTGGTTTAATTAAATGTAGGAATGTCTTCAGAGTGTTGGCATTATATATAATGCAGACACACAACTTTTGTTTTACATGGATTTATTAATCAAATGCATTTATGTTATCTCTACTAGATGTTTAAGATGCTAGAACTATAAATAACTTCTATCCAAGAACAATTGTGAAAATGGATGCAATGTTTACTACTTCATATATATCCAGCACAGCTACAACAAACAAACAAAAAAAACACATATTTAACTTTTTAAGGATTCTTGCTTTCATGATAACTACTGCCTAACATGTGCACCATGTAAAAATAGTTATCAGGGAAATAACTTGAGATAATAGCCAGCCAGCTTTATCTAATGGCTAGCTTTTGTCTCATAAATTTTAATGAGTAATCCAAGATAATTGTTAAATACAAGTGAATTAAATAACCATAAGAGAAATAAACATTTATAAACTTTTCAAGAATAATTATGTTTTTAATATATCTGCTAAAATAATTTTCCAAATCTCTTTCATACTTTATACCCTTAGAGTTTTGCTAAGTTAAATTATGAATATTTATTAAATTATCTAGATCATTTCCAAATAAGGTAAATTACTGAATCCTATTAATTACTGAACATAAGTTTAACCTTATTCACATTTGGCTTATTATAGAAGAACTAAAGATATTTGAGTCAGTTAGTAAACATTTCCTGTGCCACAATGAAAAATTGTACTATGAGGAAGCTGATACTTCTCAAAAATCATAAAAAATGATGCTAATCTACTGAATGCTAATGTGACAGAAAGTCGACAATTGCTTACTTCCCAATTTTTACTAGAAATTAAAGCTACTAGAGTGTAAGAATTCTAATTAATATATTAATTAAAAATAGAATTAAGGGAAATGACTTTTGGGTCTTATTAAAATAATTAATAATTTTTGTCTTTTTCCAGTCTTTGATTACTTCAAAATAAATACTGAGTCCTCTCTATTGAAAGAGCTAAGATTTTCTACAACTAAGTAACTTTCTGTATTTGCTTTTAAGGTATTTTAATTATCAGTCTGGTTAAATGAATGACTCTAGTTTCCCACTAGCCTATGATCCTGTTTAATAAAGTATTTAAACTTTTTATTTAGTTTAAACCAAAATCAAATTCTAAATTAAGTCTTTTTGACTTTGAACTAACTTTGGGAGCTTCTAGAGGGGACCCAGAATATCTCAAAATACTTTATTCTCTCTTCTTATAAAAGGAGAGATAATTTGAGTTATTTGATGTGTTAAATTGCATGGAAAGTATTGACAAAAAATAAGTGACATTTAACTTTCTTTGAGTTATATTTATATGGATGAGTTATTAATGTGTTCCAGAAATTGTATGAAATTCCTAAAAATCTGATAGTCTTGATATAACTTTCAGTCATAATTCTAGTTATTATCTTAAAATGTTGTATGTCACGGAATTGATAAAATTTTCTTATCAATTGCATTGTAATGAACTCTTATCAGATCTTTTACCATGGCCATTTTAAATCTTGTCATTCATAGACAGTTTTGTTCTGGTATTTTACTGAAAGCTTTTGCAAGCAATTATAATTTTAAAGTGTTTTGTATTCAAGGAGATATATGAAAAGGACTGACAAGTACAAGCTTCTAACTTTAAGGATTTTGCCATTGGAATGAGTAAGAATTTCCAGACTTCTAGTGAAGAAACCGATTGGTTCATGAAACTGCTCACATCAAGCAGAACAAGAATTAATTACATGGGAGTGAATGAACAGATGAAAAAAATGGGGTTTTATGGCCTTTTTGTTTGAAACATTGCTAATTCTTTAATGTTTTCAAGATTTAAGAAAACCTTTTTCTTTTTTCTTAAGCTACTAATAGCTTACAGCAATTTGGTAAAGTATACCTTTGTGAGCAAAATTGAAGCATGTACTTTTTTCTCCCTACCTGAGCCCTCCAGAATTCAAAAACCATAAAATATTCTTATTTTCATGGCAATATAGTTATTTGCATAAGTTCAATAAGAATTAGTTGCTTTTGTAACAGGACATAATTGGAAACATAAATTATATTACCAAAGCTTTGACTGGAATGTCATATTTAAGAATATGCATAGTTTTAGATATGACCAGATAGTTTTAAAGAACTGAGATTGACTTTATGGAGGCAAAAAAGTTCTTGGAAAAAATTGGCCTACTATTTGGCTTTAAGGGTTCCCTAGTTTATGAAAGTAAGGCCCAAAAATGTAAAAACTATTTTAAAGACCTCAAGAGAGAAATTTACCTAAACGTATAGGTATTGCTGGCAAAGTTTGACGACAAGTTCTTGACATGGCTTGCTAGTCTGAAGAGGCTTTTAAAATTCTAATCTGAAAGTCTTTATTAAAAGTTCTGGCAAAGCACCCTGAAAAGGAGGCGATATGGTCAACCTCTAGACTTGCTGCACTTATGTAAATAATCAGTCCACGTTTCATGACTTATTTCACAAACAAATTTGTCTTACTGTGATTTTCTTTGTTAAATACAGGGACAACTGTAGAGAGAAAAATAATGTTTCAGTAAAAACCTATGACACACCCTCATAGATATCAGATTCATCATGTTCATTGTTCTTGAAATTTTTTTATATATGAACTTAACTTTTCACAAAACCCTACAAGCTGGAGCAAGACTATTCGACATAAATTTCACAGGACAATTTTTGGGCCTGATGTTATGTGGCCCACTCAGGGAGTTCACCAAGATGCCTGATGCCATAACCAGTGACATTCAGACTGCAAACTAGGAAAATATGCTTTGAGCTCAAATCTTAACATTTTCTTGACTAACTGCCTTCTGAACACACAGACTGAGTTATAGTCATTAACCTGTTTTGTTGTTGTTGTTGTTGTTGTTGTTGTTTTATTTCCATAGAAATGTTAGCTTGTTTGGTTTCTGGAAACCTTGGCTAAGCAGTATACTCCAATCTTCTTGGATTTCTCTTCCTGATAGCCCTCATTTAATCTCCCAGGTGCACTGTGTTCTCTCAAGTATTTTAAATGCATGTTTGCAGCCATCAACAGTACAACAGATGGTCTCCCTGTGATTAGTGACAAAAAACAAGATGAACAAAAGGAATATTTCTTCAATGAGTCTGATGTCATGAGTTATGAGTTCCATGCTGAGACCAAGACAAAGCAGACATGATTATGACAGAGAGGTGTGCTTATGCTCAAGTTTTGGCCAATCTCTCATAAGTGAGTGGCAGACAAAAGAAGGAAATTGTTAAAAATATTTTTTTTAACTACGAGGCCATTAGACTGGGGCAGTCAAGTGCTATAAGTTCCTACATAAGCAAACTGAAGCCCACTATAAGTGGTAAGATGAAACTAGAGAATTTATCAATCAGAAACTGCCAAGTAATCTCTAAGGACTTTCTACCCTAATCAAATGTTTTCTTTGTCTTTCTTCCACGAATATCTTATAAAAGTCTCTCTCTCTTCACTCTCACACCAACCCTCACCTCTACAGTGAAATGCTAAACCATGTGCAGTCTGATGCTTCTCGATTCATGCATTGTTAAATGCTAAAATAAAATCTTAAAAATTTTAATATGCCTAAGTTTATCTTCTAACAGTTCCTCAAGGGGCTACGGAAATAAACAAAGACCACCACTCGAATGAGAATAAGCATGAGTTGTTTATTCAGAGCTTACTGCAGGAAGGGAGTCAGCTGCCATCACTTGCATTTAGCAGAGACACAAAGGTAGGCAAGGGAGTGGAAAGGCTTTATACTTCCAAAAATAGAAAGTGTCAGGTCTGCTCTGATTAGCAGTTATTAGCATGGGGAAGCTAGGAGTGAACTAAATAGAATTGGTGCCTCTTATGTGATAGGGGTCTGGGGAGCATATTGGGTTTTCTGTTTGGTCTTGAGTTGAAAGCAGAGCCAAAAACTAGGAAAGCTGGCAGTCATAAGCAATGCTCTGAACATTCTGGGCTGACTGCTGCAGAGGTTACTGTTTGGCTTCCTGTGCTGTTTGCTACAGAGGTCGTGAGTCAGTGTCCTGTATATGCTTTCACCATTACCCATTCGTACATTCAGTCTCTTGGGGGAAATCCTATATCTTATTTTAATCTTTCTCACTTGGTTCTAGCCCCAGGACTGGTAAAGAATAGAAGCTTAATAAGTATTTGAAGAAGAAGAAAGACAGGGAAGGAATTAAAGGGTTCAAATTGCAGTGAACCCTGATTAGATATTGTGAGCTGGTAAGGGAAGTGTTCATGTAAGAAGTGTAATGAAGTTCCTCCAGAAAGCCAGGTGCAGTGGCTCACGCCTGTAATCCTAGCAACTGGGGAGGCTGAGGCAGGCAGATCACTTGAGCTCAGGAATTTGAGACCAGTCTGGGCAATATGGCAAAACCCTGTCTCTACAAAAAAATTACAAAACTTAGCTGGGCATGGTGGCAGCTACTCAGGAGGCTGAGGTCCCAGCTACTCAGGAGGCTGAATGGGAGGATGGCTTGAGCCTACAAGGTCGAGGCTGCTGTGAGCCATGATCCTACCACTGCACTCCAGCCTGGGCAATAGAGCAAGACCCTGTCTCAAAAAAGAAAAGAGTTCCTCCACAAGATCTCAGGAAGCACTCCTTCAGGTAGTGTTGCTTTGCTTAGCTATTGCTTGATCAGAAACACAAGCAGACCACTTATGGATGTGGTATGCAGCAATCTAAAAGGAGGTCACTTAATCAGGGCGAAGCTACCTGGCAGCCACATGCAAATGAAAAGAGTCACAATGACTGGCCGACAATATCGTTCTCCCCCAACCCCGGCAAAAGTTATAATCTTTGAGGTAGTCCCCTGTGGGACCAAGTGCTCCAGTGTCTTTTAAACCAACTTTCCCTGAATAGTGAGCCCTGTCAGAAACTTCTGAAATTCAATGAAAGATGGAGAGATTATCTTCTGTTTAGACTGCTTCTGGATGAGTACTTTCTACTGCTTTTACAAGCACTTAACCTAAAGAGGACATTGCAGATCTGTTTGTCCAATTCCTTTGCTTTTTATATACACCTGCACACATGCACACAACCACTACCCCACACACACGTAAGAGCCAGAGAGAATTTAAATATGTTCAATGTGATCTGAAGGAAAGAGTGGTAGGTTCTTTAAAAAGGAAGCAAATGCGTGCGTGAGGTATTTGTGAGAGCCCTACTTAAGAAGTGAGAAATAAGCCAAGGGAGGTTAGCAAAGACATAAATTGTATGTTAATTTCAAATTAGCATTTACACCAGTTTCAGGCTTCAAAGGGCAAGAATCTAAGGAAAAGGTAGAAGTCTGTGTAGGAAAATTATTTGTCCTTGTTGAAAAAAAACAGTCTTCAGGGATTCACAGTAGGGAGTCAGGTACTTGGGATCATTGTCATCTGTCTGCTGTTTTTAGCTGAGTTGCATGGAGCAAAAAGCCATTTCCTTTGGCGTGAAACTGAGAAGCAGGGAGGCACTGCAGAGCAGGTGACGGTCAAGGACATCAGAGACTTGAGGTCATAACTCAGAGCCAAAAGAAAATTATGAAAGTTTTGATACCTGATGTCAAGAGCTGTCTTCAAGGCACTAGAGCTATGGAGATAACCACAAAAGTCTAGAAAGATATGGAGTGAGAAATTCTGTAGGTCTTGTACTGGGTTAAATAATTTCCCCCTTCTTATAAAGATACCAATCATTCTTTTAGAGCAGGCAGATAGCTAGACATGAGCAGGGGTGGGGAGCCCCTGAGAAAAGTGAGGTCTGGAAAATGTCACACCCCAGAGATCACCAGAAACATGCATGTTAGAAATGAGCTGAGATGAGGGGAAGGATATATGCAGAAGGAAATGCTTCTTTAAATGCACCAATAATCATTCACTCTGCAGTTAAAATGTCAGAATGTTGTTAGGTACATGCTAATAAGAAAGGAAAGAGAGCAAAAGGGAAAATTCCTGAGAAATATGCTGGCACCATAAGTACAGGTTAGGGCAAAGGGGAAAATCCTAAGAGATAAGAGATACTCAGGTGCAATAAGTATAGATTTGACCACCATACAGCCTTCCTGGGGTGGCGGTAGTGAGCAATGTAGCCATTAGGTAGAATTCAGCTCCAACACCGGGCCCACGTGTGTGCACCAACTAATAGTAAGTGAGGGTCCCACAAGCCTGGAGTGGAAACTAGGCAGGGAAAAGGCAGGGACTTAAGGAAGAAGAGGGAAAACTAGATAAAGAAAAAAGACAGAGACATAAGACAGAGGTGGGAACTTGAAGAAAAAAATCTGACATCATAAATACCCAAAGCAGAACTGTTGGGCAGCTGCGGGTTCATACTCTTTATCAGCAGCCTGCTCTGCCTCATCTTTCAAAGTGTGCTGTCTCTCTCTAAATAAACTCTCTGCTCCCTATTTTCCTTCAATAAATTCTCTTTCATGGAGGCTAAATTGTCTCTTGGTAGAATTCTTTATCCCAAGTAAGACTAAGAACTTCCCGGTAACAATTCAATCAGGGCCCACCCAAACTGGTGTGACTTCATCCTAACTTGAGTACTTCTGCAGAGGCCCTATTTACAAATAAGGCCACATCCACAGATCTTGGGTAGACATGATGATATGGTTTGGCTGTGTCCCCACCCAAATCTCACCTTGAACTGTAATAATCCCCATGTGTCCAGGGCAGGGTCAGGTGGAGATAATTGAATCATGGGGGCAGTTTCCCCCATACTGTTCTCATGGTAGTGAATAAGTCTCACGAGATCTGATGGTTTTATAAGTGGGAGTTCCCCCACACAAGCTCTCTTACTTGCCGCCATGTAAGACATGACTCTGCTTCTCATTCGCCTTCTGCCATGATTGTGAGGACTCCCCAGCCATGTGGAACTGTGAGTCAATTAAACCTCTTTCCTTTATAAATTACCCCATCTCAGGTATGTCTTTATTAGCAGCATGAGAACAGACTAATACACATGAGTTTTAGATGGGTCCTAATCAAATGACGGGTATCTTTATAGGAAGATGACAGACACAAAGGAGAAGGCCATGAGAAGGCAAAGGCAGAGACTGGGGTGAGGCAAGAGTGGCCAGCAACCCCCAGAAGCTAGGAAGAGGTGAGGGAGCATGGCCCGGCCAACAGCTTGATTTTAGACCTCTAAGCCTTTACAAATGGGAGAAAATAAATTTCTTATGCTTTAAGTTACCCAGTTTGTGGTAATTTTTTACAGCAGCCACAGGAAACTATTGCAGGACTGAGGAAAAAAATTACGTGAAAAGTTCAAAAATGGATGCCAAATAACCTCAGTAGCTATTTATTGTGTACTTGCTATGCCCCAGACTGCAGGCGCAGAAAATATAAGGATATCTATGAACCTATTCTGCTTTTGAGGAGCTTAGAATCAGGTAGGTTTGCAAAACAATTTAAAAACACAATTATTTTATGATAATGAAATAGCCTTTTTTACCCATCAAATTGGTGAAAGTTTTAAATATTGTAATATACAGTGTGGTAAGCACATAGAGAAATGGGTGATGACAGGAGTGTAAAATGGTACAGCTGATTTTGAGAACAACTTGGCAGCATCTTCAAAATTTTTAATCTAGCTTCAGAAGTTTATACTACTTACATAAGTGGACAACAATATTTTATTCATTGGCCACATGCCTTTCATTATGCTAGGAACTGGAATGACTACAATGAAAAAGAAAAATACAGTATCTGACATCAGAGCACTTATATTCCAATATGAAGATGAGAAAACAACAAATGAATAGACAAATATTTAAATCAACGAAGGGCTGAAAGATAAAATTGAAGCATTATTTGTACTGGTGAACCAACCTGAATAGTATTAGAAGAATAATTGTATAAACCATGTAGAGTCAGGCATTGATTAATGACAGAAATACATTCTGAGAATGCCCCATTAGGCAATTTTGTGGTTGTGTGAACGTCATAATGTGTATTTGCACAAACCTAGATGATCAAGCCTACCGCATACCTAGACTATGGTACAGCCTATTGTTCCTAGGCTACAAACCTGTGCAGCATGTTACTCTACTAAATACTGTAGGCAATTGGAACACAATGATAGGTATTTGTGTATCTAAACAGATTTAAACATAGAAAAGGTATAGTTATAGGGTCTTATAATGTTACAGGACCACCATTGTATATGTGGTCCGTTATTGCCTGAAATGTCATTATGCAGCACATGACTGTACATTCTACTATGAAATATTATGCAAGTGTTAAAAAAGATGAGGTGTACTTTCTGTTATGGATTGAATTTGCCACACCCCACACCCCCCCAAAGATTTCTTGAATTTATTTGGAAATAGGGTCTTTGCAGATATAATTAAGATGAGGTCATATTTTCATAGGGTGGGCCCTTAAACCAATATAACGGGTGTTTTTATTAGAAGATGAGAAGGAAAACAAAGATAGACATACACAGAGAGGATGTCTCCATGTGAAGACACAAACACGCAGAGGTGCACGGTCATGTGATGACGTGGGCAGAGGTTAGAATTATGCAGCTGCAAGCCAGGGAATGCCAGTGAACACTGCCAACCACTGGAAGCTAAGAAGAGAGAGCATGGCCCTGCTGGACCTTGATTTTGGACTTCTAGCCCCTAGAAGAGTAAGAGAATACATTTCTGCTGTTTGACTCCATTTGTGGTGCTTTGTGACGGCTGCCCTACAAAATGAACACACTGATAGAAACATTCCGGTATCTAAACATCCTCAACATATGTAAGCAGAGAACCAAGACAGGAATCTTATTCAAACTATATTTTTAAGAACTCTCTTTTCCACGGGTATTGATAACTAGCATTTCTTTTTTTTTTTTTTTTTTTTTTGAGATGAAGTCTCGCTCTGTTGCCCAGGCTGGAGTGCAGTGGCGAGAACTCCACCCACTGCAAGCTCCGCCTCCCAGGTTCACGCCATTCTCCTGCCTCAGCCTCCTGAGTAGCTGGGACTACAGACACCCGCCACCACGCCTGGCTAATTTTTTGTATTTTTTTTTAGCAGAGACAGGGTTTCACCATGTTAGCCAGGATGGTCTCGATCTCCTGACCTCATGATCCGCCCACCTCGGCCTCCCAAAGCGCTGGGATTACAAGCGTGAGCCACCGCGCCCGGCCGACAACTAGCATTTCCACTAACATGAATAGTGTGTTTTATTAAATATTGGGGCTTTTATATGAAAAACCATTGACCGGATCTTGTTCAACAATAAAACACTCAGATTTAGCCCCCAACTTGAAAGGGAGAGGACGGCCAAGAAAGGAGTTCATTGTTCAGACCACAGAATTAGAACCCAGGCTCCACTGAGATTCGTCTGAGGCCAATTTACCCAAATGCAGGCACAGTGCTGCCAACTGCAAAAATAAGCCCCACCACAAATCATCGTGATATCATTTGCAATGTTTCTGTTTTTCATACATCTGACTGATTTACCTCTACTTCCCCAGTTCTCAGACTTCACTTTACCTAAGAGTTGGAGAATCCTGAAACAAGTCTTTCAGGTTCTTCTTTTCCAGTATTACTGAAAATGGTCCTGCAAACGAGGCAGAAAGCCATTTAAGT
Organism: Pan paniscus; assembly: GCF_029289425.2. Lineage (NCBI taxonomy): Eukaryota > Metazoa > Chordata > Mammalia > Primates > Hominidae > Pan > Pan paniscus. Next base: position 165,031,310 of record NC_073254.2, on the reverse strand, counting down.
CTGATCGCACAACGAGCAGCTTGGGAGGCCTCTGCTCGCATGAGCACACTGGATTGATTGAACCGACTGCCTCATCCCCAAATGTTCTCATGGTTACAAAGCTTCCACTGACTTTGAAAAATATTTTTTTCTCTTCCTTTAAATAACCCTGTCAGGTTAGCAACCTAAGCCACAGAATGAGACAAGAGGATCCAAGCTGTATATGGCATGCAATATTTTGAAAAGACCTGTAAACCACGGCAGAAAAATACATGCAACTTTATGACAGAAAGGTACAATGCAACTCTAGAAAAGTGAACTTTCTGAACCACTTTTCCTACCTAATGCCCATTCCTTTCTCTTCAGTAATAAAGAAGGCCAAATTTGAAGTAGCAGGAAAGTAAAAAGTTGGGGGGAGTTAATGACTAATAGCAATATCAATGCTGACAGGTGCTGGAGGAAACTTCCAACCTCTAGCATTTCTACCCATAACAAACCTGTCATCAGTGAAGGCACTCAAGGAAGGTTCCTTGCTAGTCTTCTGAGCACTAGAAAAATAATTATGGTAATGTAAATGATCTAATAAACATTTCACGAATGAAAAAAAAAAATGACCCTTCTTCTGAAAATCCCCTTCCAAAATGATAGTTTATCCCTTAGGGATGGAAATTGACTTCTCTCTTCCCCCAGGTAATAGGATTAGAACAATTCCACCTGATATTGGTCCCTGAAATTAAAAAAAAAATTAATTTATAAACTCTGGAGCTGATGGTTCCTGAGGTTAATTCTTCACACGGCCTTTCACATTCTCCGGAAGACCTCTTTCCGATATGGTGTGGGTTTGGGCTATGGCAAAGAAAAACTGCACTGCACGGAGTTAAACAAACAAGGAAGACTTTCTTTAAGACGATTACAATAGGGGTCAAGTCTGTTGCCAGAGGGAACACAATTCTGGGTACAGACGAAGCAGCTGGGGGTTTATAGCCAATGGGAAGGGTAAGGGAGTGAATGAAAAATTACTAAAGAAACTTGGTTAGATATCAGTGGTTGGGGGTGACGGGGCTTCTGCTCATCTGGCTTGGCAGGATTCTTACTGAACAGGGCTAGAAGGCCAAGGACGGCAGGCCAGGGATGAAGACCAGTCAAGAAGAGAGCTCAGAGGATCCCGAATCAGTTGACACACCCAGGGTCTGAGGAATAGACTGCATTGACTCTGTGGTTTTTGCTTTGGTGTTTGTTTGCTTGTTTTTAAGATGGAGTCTCACTCTGTCACCTAGGCTGGAGTGCAGTGGTGCTATCTCGGCTCACTGCAATCTCCACCTCCGGGGTTCAAGCAATTCTTCTGCCTTAGCCTCTGGGGTAGCAAGGATTACAGGCAGGCACCCCCACACTCAGCTAATTTTTGTGTTTTTTTAATAGAGATGGGGTTCACCATGTTGGCCAGCCTGGTTTCAAACTCCTGACCCCAAGTGATGTGCCTGCCTTGGCCTCCCAATATGCTGGAATTACAGGCATGAACCGCCATTCCTGGCACTTATTTTGTTTTTGTTTGGTTTATCTACTAACTGTTTAAAACATTATAGAGCCTGATATTTAAATTGCTCAAGTCATTTTTACTAATTGGTATTTGTAAGTGTATAGAAAGGCTACACTTCAAATAACCGATATGATTATATCAATAAAAAAACAAAATACTTAAAAATAACTTTCATGGTGAAGTTGCTTATTTCTTGCTGTTGGTGATAAGTTATACATAAAGGACAAAGGGAAGACAGAGCAGACAGGAATGAAAGACGCACTCTGTCACCCTTATGCACAGCACCTGGTAGGCACTCCCTCCCTTGGGGAAGCCTCAGACCCGTCCTATGACTCACTCAATGTCAAGTGTAGAAGCCAGGATTTGAGGCCAGATCTGTCTGACTCCAGAGATAATATTCTTTCCGTTACACCAGTTCTTCCCAAACACCAGGCACTGGACATGGGCCAATTCAAAATTAAGTTATAAGCTGTCAGAGGCAAAGTGAAAAATATAAGGACAATGCAGTGAGTTTTTTGTAAAACAAAGTAAATTCAATTTAAGGCACTGTTCCTTCTGAGAGTATGGCCTACTTGAGGTGTCAAAAATGTTTTATTTTATAAAATGATAGTGATTATAGCAGTTACTATTTGTTTTGGTTGTTTAGGGTTTTTGTTTGTTTGTTTGTTTTTCAATTGTGCTTACTTGGCAAAATTTAAAATTCAGCAAAGTTGTATTAGCACCGGAGTATATTCAGTATATCATTACATTCTGATATTTTATCATTTGGGGAATTTCAGAGCCTGGGAGCCAGGACTCCAAAAGGGAACATTCCCATGAAGCGTGGATGGTGATAGAGCCAGGAAAGGCAACATTGTGGCTTCATTCAGTCATTCTCCACCTTCACGTTCACCTCCACATTCACCTCCACCTCTGAAATTTGGAGAAAAGCGACTCCAGTTTAAAGAAAAGTTAACATCTCTCATTGTGATCAAGCCAAGAAGGAACCAAGTACAGACACCAAGGCACAGCAGAGGGGAGTGAGAATCAAGAGAGTTCTAAAGAGGAGAAGAAAAACAGCTGTCGGAGAACTAATGACATGGAGGAGGAGCCACAGGACAGTGATCAAACGGAGGAGAATATGTGCAGCATGGCTCCTGAGGGCAGGGCAAGCAGGATCAGTGTCCTCTGTTGGCTCCATCATGTTTTCATATCTGGGATTTTGTGCACTGGAGGGATGCTTGCTTTTGCTGCTTCCTGTGTGAACAAGCAGCATATTTGTAAGCGCAGAAGGGTATTATTTCTCGGGTGTCTCATGAGCCATTTTTTAAAGATGACTAGACATACATCTGTAGTATGTCTAGTCACCTTTAGTAATAACAGGAAGTATTCTAGTTTTTACTTTTTCTCACTTACTTATATGAATAAGAAAAAAAGGAAAAAAGACCTTGTTTCCTACCTAACCTAAAGGAGGCAGAGTAACGTCATGTTTCAGAGTCGTAGAATTAAAACAATTAATGTGTGTACTATCCATTTAGGTGTGTAACTCAAGGCAGCTCTCTGAACTCTGGACCTTTCTACTTCCACCCCATCCCAACCCACTCCAGAGACTCAACCTCTCAGAGTCCCACAGGGCTTTCACATGGAAGTGAGTGTGTGCCATGTGCAATGTTGGCTCTCTGCCTCATGAGGTCAAGGCATGTTGGTTTACTTTAGACAGCGAAAAGCACTGCCCAAAGGGTACTCACTCTTGTTAACAACTAACTGTTGGTAGATTGATTAACACTGAGAGAGGAAATATGATGGCAAAATGAGGACATGAGTGTTATTCCGAAGACCAATAGTTGCCATTCATCTACTTTGAGGGAATCCATTTTTGAAAGTGTTTCGAATTCTTGATAGCTTTTCCAAGTTTATTTCTAGGCATCAGTGACCTTTTTTTTTTTTTTTTTGAGACAGAGTCTTGCTCTGTCACCCAGGCTGGAGTGCAGTGGTGTGATTTTGGCTCACTGCAAGCTCCACCTCCCGGGTTCACGCCATTCTTCTGCCTCAGCCTCCCGAGTAGCTGGGACTACAGGCACCTGCCACCATGCCGGGCTAATTTTTTGTATTTTTAGTAGAGACAGGGTTTTACCATGTTAGCCAGGATGGTCTCGATCTCCTCACTTTGTGATCTGCCCTCTAGGCATCGGTGTCCTTTGTTATTGCTTCGGAATGGTCTTACACAATCTTTATTTCTTTGTAGTTTATCATCAGAGTTCATTTTTAAACCAAATGATATGGTTTGGCTGTGTCCCCACCCAAATCTCATCTTGAATTGTAGCTCCCACAATTCCCATGTCTCTTGGGAGGGACCCTGCAGGAGGCAATTGAATCATGGGGGTGGGTCTTTCCTGTGCTGTTCTTGTGATAGTGAATAAGTCTCATGAGATCTGATGGTTTTATAAAGAGGAATTTCCTGCACAAGCTCTCTCTTGCCTTCCGCCATGCAAGACATGACTTTGCTTCTCCTTTGTCTTCCGCCACGCAAGACATGACTTTGCTTCTCCTTTGCCTTCCGCCATGATTGTGAGGGCTCCCCAGCCATGCGGAACTGTGTGCCCATTAAACTCTTTCCTGTATAAATCACCCAGTCTTGGGTATGTCTTTATTAGTAGCATGAGAACACACTAATACACCAAGTTTTACTTTTTACTGAATTTTTTTCACTGTAAAGTTGATAATCCTACTAGGGTTGAGAGATTTCTGAAACAAAGTGGGATTACTACTGGAGGTCACCTAAAGCCACATTCCTTAAGTGAGGTGTCAGCAAACTATGACCAGCAGGCTAAATGGGTCAGCTGCCTGTTTTTGTAAATAAACTTTTATTGGAACACATCCATACTCCTGCATTTACATATTTTCTGTGGCTGCTTTCACACTGCAAAGGCAGATTAAATAGTCATGACAGAGACTGTATGGCCAGCCAAGCTGAAAATCTTTCCTCTATGGCCCCTTACAGAAAACAAACTGCTGACCTCCACCTAATGGAGTCAGACCACACTGAGAAAAGTTACTAACATCATAATTAAGTAATCAGTTCTGCCCAAAAGAGTTTCCACTTATATGGCAGCATGCCATAAGATCTGATGCTTGAAACTCTTTTCTGTTTTGATGGTTCAAAATGAGACAAAAATTACTATCTTCCAATGGGAATTAACCATTGGAAGTTCTATGTTAGGAATCCTCTCCCCAAAAACGCCTTCTGTTAATCAGAGTTGAACACCTAAAAAAAACTACATTGGGATAATTTTGGTGGGAAAATAAGAAGATGGAAACTTAGTCTAAGCCTCGATTACATTTAATAACTGAGACAAAACTCCAGATTTGGAAATTTTTGTAACTAAATCTAAACAACAGTTTAGTTGAAAAAAAAAATAAAGTTCCTGTCTCTTTTTACCACACTAGAAGGAAGCTATGTATTGCAGTACAGTCAACAGCAATATTTTTTCCTCCTGCCCTCTTTATTTATGTTTTTGTGGTAAAAGCACTCTTATAAGATCTACCATCTTAGCAAATTTTTAAGTATACAATGCAATATTTTTACCTATAGGCACCATGCTGTAGACGATAACTCTAGGATTTAATCATCTTGGGTAACTGAAATTTTGTACTTTTTGGCCAATACCTCCCAAATTCCTCCCCCCGCTAGCCCTGGGCAACTATCATTTTACCCTCTGTTTCTGTGTCTGGCTTTTTTCACTTAGCGTAATGCCCTCCAGGCTCATTTGTGTTTTCCTAAGTAACAGAATTTCCTTCCCTTTTTAAAGGCTGAATAACATTCCATTATATATATTTCTCACATTTTCTTTATCCATTTGTCTGTTGATGAGCACTTATGTTGTATTCATTTCTTGACTATTGTGAGTAATGCTGCAATGAACATGGGAATGCAGATATAGCCTTAAGATATTAATTTTATTACCTTTGGATATATACACAGAAGTAGGATTACTGCATCAAATGGTAATTCTATTTCTAATTATTTTTAGGAACTTCCATCCTGTTTTCCACAGTGGCTGTACCAATTTATATTCCCACCAACAGTGTACAGGGTTGCCTTTTCTCCACATCTTCTCCAACACTTCATTTTTAAAATAATGGCCATCCTAACAGGTGTGAGGTGATTACTCATTGTTATCTCAGTTTTCTGATGACTGTTGATGTTCAGCACCCTTTCACATACCTGCTGGCTATTTATGTGTCTTCTTCAGAGAAATGTCTATTCAGTTCCTTTGCCAATTCTTTAATCTGGATATTTCTGACTTTTTGCAATAGGGTTGTAGGAGTTGCTTATATATTTTGGATATTAACAGCAATATTTCTGAGCCAAATCTGAAACCAAATAATAAGTACTTAGTGTTAATATGTGTTAATCAAAGTAATTATTCTTAATGGTTTGCTCCATTTGTGGAATAAGAAACAAAGGATGGAAAAATGAGACTATGAGATGTTAGGCCAGAAAAGCTACTCCTGCTTCCTCACACAAAGACATTTTTAAAAACTAAAATAAACAAAATATATTTCCTCTAAAGAATAAGAGAGAATGGTGTTCTGTTAAAAAGACAGCTTTCTCATATTGTTTTTTATTTGTTCATAGTCACTGCCACAAGTTCCATGCATTTTTCTTCTGTGTGTTGGGGGATTGTATACTGCTAGGTTGCATACATTCTGAATGATGTTAAGCTTTCACTGACTTCCCTTAATTCAGGCATCAATAAAATTTTCCACCCAGTTAAAATTGTCACATTCCCTATGGAAAGCAGTTTGGAAAAACATTTTAAGATACACAGAACGTTCAATAGTCTTTGACCCAATTATCTCATTGCTGGGAGTTTATCTTAAGAAAATAATTCAGAAAGAAATTATGCAGGAGAATGAAAATTCTTATTAACTACAAAATTATTTATAGCGGCTAAAACTCTTGACATCCAGAAATAAGGGAATTATGATATGTCAACTATAAGAGCTGTTATACAGCCATTAAAAAATTTATGAAAACTAAGTAAACACAGAAAGTATTTATGGCATGTTAAGAGAGAAAAGTAGAATGTAAAATTTTATCTGCTTTGTGATTACCATATGAAAAATGACATCTGCATATGAACTAAGACTGAAAGAATCACAAAAATGATTTATTGGATAAGTCAAAGTATAAAATTATTTATGGTGGTCTGATGAATACTATATATTTTTCTTTAAGAAATGTTCATTTTTATGGTATTGTTTATAAGATTAAAAATGAAGGAGAACATCTCATTTTGTTCTCTTTTCTTTACTATTTAAAATAATTTAGTAATGATATCAGTTATGGTCTAGTCACAGAGAAGATAAAACTTTTCCAAATACTTTAAGCAGAACAGAATTTGTTACAGGATCAAGACAATTTATTATAGAATCAAGACCAAAAAAATTAGACTCTCAGCTGAGTTTGTAGGGATGATACTCAAGGATGTACCACATATATTTGGACCACTGAAATAATTGATTCTCCCGCCATGACCAAGAAGCAGCTTATGAAACAGGAAAGTTCTGCTTACAATCTGTTAGCTCCGGAAGAACATTGCCTTTGTAAGGTCTGCACCAGTAAGATGGAGTTTCATGTCCTCTTTTGCTATGTAACCCAGTTCTGAATTTGAGTCTTGAACAAGCACATCAGACTGACCATACTTAAATCACATGCAAAATGCCCTACACCTTTCCATGTCTAGGAATACACCAGAAGGAGATTGAATAGTGAACGAGCCAGTTTGTAGTACCTGCCATGTAGGATTGCCAGATAAAACCAAAGATACTCAGTCAAATTTGAATTTCAGGTTAACAACAAATAATTCTTTGTATAAGTATTTCCCAAATATTGCAAGGGACATACTTATACTAAAAAACTATTCACTGTTTACTTGAAATTCAGACTTAGCTGAGTATCTTGTATTTTTATTTGCTAAATATGGCAACCCTACTTCCATGAAAACTAGCAGAAATTGAATTATTCCCAATTCATACAAAGCTTTAGTGATATTTATTCTCAGATAAGGATTCCTGCAATAGAGTGGCCCCAAATATCTAATGGAAGCATTGTTGTTTTTTTAAACCAATAAATATTCTCTGATTATTTTAAGGTTTCTCCCAAAATAGGAGGCAGACAGGTGTATGTGGGTTACAGTCTTATAGCTGATCAGAGGGTATCTACGCTGGATGAGACCCTAGAGAGAATGTATTCCTTAGAGATAATCACTTTTATCCCTTTCATTTAACAAACAAGAAGTCAAGTTTGTATGCAGTCTCAGCGTTAGAACCCAGGACTCCCAGACTTAACCTTTTCTAGTTGAGTGCCTCCAAAAAGATAAAACTTCCTATTTCAGTTGTGGATTTAATTCAAATTTAAGTTGCTATTACCAAAATGTAGTGTCCTTATTAACTTCTCACGATTATTGAGTGCTAAAGAAAAATGTGAGTTCAACAATTGCAGTAGAAAAATCTCTGGGCCAGGGATGGGCTGGATTTTAGCTCTGAAGTGTTACTAATACACTCAATGAATTTGGATATGTGATAATTCTTCTGAGTCATAGTTCCTTTGTCTCTAAAATGAGATCATTAGTACTTTTCCTGTCTCCCTTATGAATTTGCCATAAGGGTCAAATAAGTTCAAATATGCAAAGTTTTCTAAAATACAAGAAGTGCTATTTAAGAAGCTTTGTACAATCTCATAATTGAAAATTTCTAAAGCTTTAAATATTCACTATTTCAGCTGTTGTCCCTTCCAGGGGTGGGGTGGAAGGGCTTATTTGTGATAACTTTAATTCTTGCTTATTTTACTCTTGAGGAGAACAAACTTAAAGTAGTGATGGAAAGCCCAAAGTAGAAATGGTTTAAATAAGATAAACATATTTCTTGCACAAGTAAATGAATTCTAGAGGGAAGTGACCATGGAATTAAATGATCCTTAAAGGCACTGGTTTCTTCTGTGTTGTTCCTCTGCCATCCTTATCACATAGATTCTACCTCATTACCTAACATGGCTGATCAAACTCCAGTCATCACTTCTGCATCCCAGGCATTGGGGTAGCAGGATGGAGGTAGTTTTGAAGAGAGTATCCATCCTTCTTTTGCACTGTACGTGCTTCCTGGAATATAAATACCATTTTCACTTATATCTTGTTGCCATCACTTCATCAGGTGACCACACTTCACTACAAAAAGTAGAGAAATGAAGTTGTAATTTCAGGTAGCCATGTGTTCCTCTACAAATCAAGACCTATACGGCTAAGTCGGTTGGCAGTCTCTGCCACGGTAGGTAAACTCCAAATATCTTCTCATATGAATTAGCTGGTAATTGAATTAAAAATAATCTTTTTTAAAAATGAAGACACAGCTGGAAAAGCTAAATGACGGTTGCTTTAATCATATAATTAAATCACTGCTAGCTAGATTATAAATGCGATGTAGCAATAGCACAGTATCTGCCACATATTGATAGTTTATAAATAGTTGAAGAATGAATTGAATAAACATCTGTTTAAGAAGGAAGAATCTCCCATCCTGGATAACACGGTGAAACCCCGTCTCTACTAAAAATACAGCAAAATTAGCCAGGCGTGGTGCCGGGCACCGTAGTCCCAGCTACTCGGGAGGCTGAGGCAGAAGAATGGCGTGAAGCCAGGAGGGAGCCTGCAGTGAGCCAAGATCGCGCCACTGCACTCCAGCCTGGGCGACAGAGCGAGACTCCGTCTCAAAAAAAAAAATAAATAAATAAATAATAATTAAAGAAAAAAAAAGAAGGAAGAATCTCATATTTTATCTCTGCAGAATAAAACTTCCAACAATAAAATTATTCTGCTATTGAGAACTGACATAGAATCGACTTGCAAAACTGTCCTCTGGCTCACAAAACAGGTAAAGTATCCTAAATCATTAAATGGAAGCAAATTATCTAAGATCACAATTTTCATTCCATTCAGACATACGTTCCAAGATAAAACCACAGATAAACCGATCTAACTTTTCCCAGATTCATAAGCCTTCTGATTGTTCAAAAACCCCCGAGTTTACAAATTCTGACCAGTATCTCAGAAGACCTGCCTGTGATTAGCTCCAGCCTGCAAGTAATACTGTCACCTAACTCCCTCTTTTCTGAAATACCCTACAGTAGCCTTGGTATGTGTTAATTACACTAATGAATTTAACTTTGATACGCCTGTGTTCCTGGTGTTGCTTGGCTAGTAGTCACAGTATTAATTACCTTAACAAAAGATAATGAACATAATTTCCAGGCAATTTTTTATTAAATGCTATGCTCATTGTTAATGTCTGATTTCACAGAATATTTAAGGAACCGACATGTCTTCAGGATGTATATTGGACATTTCAAATCCTTTCTGCTAAAAGGTAGTAGAAATATAGATAGATAATCAGTGTGAGAACTAAAGAAGTTTTTTTCCAACACAAATTATGTGTTATCTAAATTATCCCTGGTAAAAGAGAGAAGAAATTGGCTGAGACATGGTATCTGTTCAAAAAAATAATGTCATGAGAGGCAGCAGGTACAAGAAAGAAATATTTTTGAATCACTGTCAACAAAATAGAAAATCACTAGTGAACAAAATAGAAAAATTTTCCATACTGAAAAATATAAGTCAGATACATTTATCTTACAGAAAGTTATTGCATTCCCCTGCTTTTTGTCTTTTCTACAAGCCTTAAAGGCTAATAACTAGGCAGAAATTGACACCAGCTTTGGATTCAGAATGTATTATTATACATTTTAATTTTGCTTCTTATATGACTTGGGGCACCCATCTGAGTTTTAATAATCTCTTTTGTAAAGTAGAGATATTATATTACATTTAACATTATATGTTTAGCCATATGGCTGCCTTTTATGTAATTAGAAAACACTGTAAATTTTATTTTACATGTAGACACTATATTATTATATAGTCATCTGCATGCATCATGTACTGGTGATGTTCATAGTTCTGTACTACGTATGATTCTATACACAAAATCATGTTTATTATACCTTATGAGCAATTCTAATAATTTTTCATAGATCTGAAATGTCTGGAAATGAATTGTAAAATAGTTTTTTATTCCACTGTAAAAACTATAACACAGATGAGTGGTTATGAACATTAAAAGAAAGTGGTAAAAATGTCGACACATGATAAGTTCTCCTTTTTGTGGGCCAAATCTGAGTTTTTATTCCCTAAGCCTAAGACAAGCATATTTTAATGATATAAACAGCAGAAGGGTAACATCTTATAGCAAAGACAATGACTGTATTAACGATAGTCACCTAACTACACTGAAGGCCACCAGAAGATGGCAGTCTCATTTCTTCAAGGAATAGAATGACTCTAAGACAAATGAATACAAAGATGACAGATAGCACGGGAGACAAAATTGTCAGGTCAGTACTGGATACTGCCTGTCAGCATAATTCTTTCTCCAGGTAAAGCCAACAAACTTGCTTTACAGGAAGTGCCAGAAACTAAAAAGCATGACCATCGATGTTATAGATTTTGCCAAAACATCATATATATGGAGAGTGAAAAAGAGTTCACAATTCATCTGAAACTTTTTCACCAATGGTTTTTTCTCATCCGTCTTGGCACATTCCTCCTCCATGCTATGTCAGAGTACGTGAATCCTGAGCTAAAACGGAGGGCACTCCTTTGTAGTTTCTTCTAGATTCATTTATTTAAAGAGAAAACACATTTACTGTGGTCAAGAGGTGACACTGAGACCAATTATCTAGTCATTCCCATGTCCTTTAAAAAAGATATTCCAACCTAAAATACATTTAAATCCAAAAATATATATTGTCTGGCCTCTTTCCCAACCCTGAGAACTTAGGCATTAAGGAACTGGACATAAGCAACACACTGGACCGTCAGGCTGCATGCCTCCTAAAACCCCCTCCTATTGATCTTTGTGACTTTCAGATGTACCACAAAAGAGATACGCTGGGCACAAAAATTCAAACATTCTAAATTGAAGTTCTATAATGGTTACCCTGCTCTTTTATTTCCCGTCTTTTTGATAAGCTGCGTCTCTCCAACCTATGCATATAGAACAGAAACAATTTAGTTTGCCCTTCAAGAATCCCTCCCCTCAACAAAAAAGAACACTGACGATATTCACATTTTCCAAATGTAGATTCATGTAATGCCATTTTTTTCAATTCAGTTTTGAAAGCTTGAAGAGTGGTGAAAGCTCACATTAATAAGCATAACCATTTAATTTCCAAAATTAGTAAGTGCAGCTCAACATATTGAGTGCATTACACCAGAATATTTGATGCCTTTGGAATTGCTGTGAAACAAAGAGAGATTATGATGACCAAATGGTGCTAAACTAATGATGTTTTCATAGTAGGATAGAAAGAGAGAGACATAAATATTGTAGCATGCTTACACAATATTGTTTCAATTTGTTGATGACAAAACACATTTCATCTCAATTAGCAAGTAAACTTTGTTATGCAGTGCTAGCCAGATTGCTAATAATTAAAAACCCAATGTGTCTTCAGTCATTATAACAGCACAATGATGAAAGGTTGTGAAAAGTATTTGAATTCTGTTTGCCATCCTTATTTGGGGAAAGAAAAAATTCCCTATCTTCCTAATGAATTAGTTAATAGTCCCTATGATTATTCTGGGTCTTCTGGAAAAGTTAAGATATCATTTCTCAGCATTTTCCAATGATGATACCTCAATATAGAAATTGCGTCCAGAGAATCCCAGGATAGTTCAAATAACCACCCACCCCCCAACAACTAATTTCCTGGCACTTACTCCACATACCTGTGTCCCCAATATCTTTGATAATACTCACCTTTTAAAGTTAGTAATTAACAGTTTACTCTGATATGTATGCTTTCTCCTACTTGGGGTTATACTCCTTCTGGGTAACTGGCCTACATGGCCAGTTTTATTTTTGTTTGTTTGTTTGTTTTGACTTGGGCCACATAATTGCTTTAGCATTTTGTGTTGATTACTTTAGCTACCCATTTTCTCCTTCCTTTACTTGCACCTTAGGCTCTAGACATGATTTTCTGCATTCAAATTATCACCAGCATCCATTTTTTAAACCCAAACCAGCTTAGGTTCCAAAGATGTCAGTTTCCAATATATTTTATGTTTATGCCAATTGCTAATCAGCTTCAATATTTACTAAGGACCTCTTTCACCCTAAAATTTTAAAATAGTGAGCTCATGCCCTGTAGTAGTATTTGCCGTTTCAAAGTCCATGTGGTCCTGTGGTGCTGTGGTGCTTCCGTTCTTGCCTGGACTTTAATTCACCAGTATCAGTGGCAACAGAGACAGTGAACTGCACCTGCACATGGTACCCACAATGCCAGATGCTGTGCACAAAAAGCTAAAAAAAAGGTGCTTTTTGTCCCCTGGGAACTTTCTTTTTGAGATTAATTTGATCTCAAGTAGGATTACAATATGATTATTCCTGTCTGAAAAATGCAGACTGAAATTTCTGGCACAAATATGCCTTAAATTTATTTTGTTTTATGCTGATCCAGAGCCTCATCTACTTACCAAAAAATTGAAGCGTTCAGCAAATGTTAAGGATTTTTTTTTTAATCAGAGTTAGCCATTCTATTTAGCCATTATATTTAATTTTCTTTTACATTGTAGGCACTGCCTTAACCATTTTATCCCAAATACAGACGGTTTGCCAATAAGTGATTCTTCTTGACAAGAATGGTCAGACACTAGATTTTCTATCCTTATGCTTATACTTAATACAAATGAGTGAATAACTCATTCAGATAATAAAATTTGAAACTGTAATAATCATCACAGTTCAATTCCCATGGAATTTTCATTTAAAGAATCCAAAGTATTTTCCTGTGTTTTGCTTTATTTTCTCTAGTCTTCTAAAATGTAATAAGAAAAAAAAATGCATTTTATTTTGATTTTCATTTTTCTGACTGGACTTGTATGGTACAATTTGGTTTAGTTGACTTGCAGTGGTCATTCATTCACAACGCAGTATTCAATCAATATTTACTGAGCACTTATTTCATGCCAGGGATTGTGCTACATGCCGGAAATAGAACACTCAGGCAAAACAAACACAATCTCTACCCTTGAGCTTTCAGATAGTTTTATAGCCAATTTGAAGTAGACCCTAGAGATTCAATATCTCAATTTCCTGTTTATTTCTTTAACCAGCAAGATATGATTACCCAACAGATTTAGTTTTTAAATTTAATTTAATTATCTCATATTTCCTCAACTCTCAGTAGAATGTTTTGGCAGAAATTTTTCAGATATCATTAATTTAGTAGCAAAAATGCTATGAAATGTGGTGATATTATGAAAGTATAGTTCTACTCATAACATTTTCTTAGCTTTCTTTATGGAATCTTCTTAACTGAACAAATAAAAATAAGAAATTTCTTAAAGAAAAATTAAGAAATCATTATTGACTCAAAATTGTCATTTTTTTTTTGAAAGTGCAGGTCTTTTTTAAGAAATATCTTGCACATGACAGCCAGTTAGTGAATGACTTTTTGAATGAATGTAAGCTCCATGACAACAGACTTGGCCACTTTTGTTCACTTCTCTATTTCCAGCACATTAAACAATACCTGGACCATAGTAGGCACTCAATAAATGTTTCTTTAATGGATGAATGTGGCCTAATTGGTAGCAAAATACCAATTCTTACTATTGAACTGAAAAAGAAAAAAAAATCACATGAAATTCCTCTGTAAAGAACGTTTTTGCAATAGTTTTGGTCTACTAACGATGTGTGACAATATTTACAGGAGGATTTCTTTTTAAAAAATGTATATTGCTTAGGACTTAAGTCTTGTTTTGCAGATTCATATCTGTTTTCGATTCTGGAAAATTCTCACTTATCTCTTTAAATATTACCTCTCATTTTCTCTATTTTTCTATTTCTGAATACATGTTAAATGTATGTGAGAGCTTCTTTTTTTTTTTTTGAGACAGAGTCTCACTGTGTCGCCCAGGCTCAAGTGCAATGGCACTATCTCAGTTCACTGCAACCTCTGCCTCCCAGATTCAAGCGATTCTCCTGCCTAAGCCTCCTTAGGCGCCCGCCATCATACCCAACTAATTTTTTGTGTTTTTAGTAGAGACCGGGTTTCACCATGTTGACAAGGCTGGTCTCAAACTCCAGACCTCAGGTGATCCACCCACCTCAGCCTCCCAAAGTGCTGGGATTACAGGCGTGAGCCACCATGCCCGACTGAGAGCTTCTTATTCAGTTTTCTATCATTTAATCTCTCTGTCATGTGTTTTATTATTTTTATCTCTTTCTGCTGTATTGTGTTAGATTTCATTGTTTCTACCTTTTAGTTCACAATTTCTTTACTGTGTCTAATCTGCTCTTTAACCTATAAAGTGTTTAATTACAGCAATTATATTTTTCATCTTCAGAAATTGTATTTTTATTCTTTTCCAAATCTATCTGTTTCACTCCATAGTATCTTATAAATTGATCATATTTTTATTTCATCTTTTATTTGTCACTGTTTGTATTATGTCTCTAAAGAAAATGTGAACCTCAGGAATCTATTATTTGAAGTTCTGGGGAAACATAAATTCGTATTTTGCAACTTCCAAAAACACTTATTCATGGCCTGTGTAGAGAGCATGGCCCTGCTGAAATAATTTCC
The DNA here is from genome assembly GCF_029289425.2 of Pan paniscus. Lineage (NCBI taxonomy): Eukaryota > Metazoa > Chordata > Mammalia > Primates > Hominidae > Pan > Pan paniscus. Next base: position 165,016,110 of record NC_073254.2, on the reverse strand, counting down.
ATTTGTTTCTGCTTACTGCCTCCAGGTGACTACGCTAATGGGCATTATCACCTCAAGTTTTCTCAGTAGGTAAACATTATCTTTTCAAAATACTTAATGAAATGAGGCCAGGCCTATGGTTACAAATTCTTGGAGGTGAGTTTTTTCTTCCATTCACCAACAAGGTCATGACAGATAGTTTTACCTTTGCTGGTAACTATATATATATATATTTTTTTTTTTTCTCAGTCCATCTTTTCACTGTTATGATTGTGGTTTTCTATGCAGTTAGTTGATTTCCCATTTTATGGAGTCCAGGTTTTTGTCTCCCCCAAGGGCAATGAAAACCTGGTCACCAAATCTAGCTAATGCCCCTAAGAGAGCTCAGCTATGACTTGCAGCTTCCCAGTTGGCGTAGATTTTACCTTTCTATCTTTGAAACTCAGCCATGCAATCAAAGTGTCTTGTTCAATTTTGCCTAGCGACTTTTTTTTTTTTTTTTTTTTTTTTGGAAGAGAGGGTAGTGGAATACCTGGTAGGTCATATTACTAAAAATAAAAGTCTTACAAGTTATTTTTAGCTCTCCTTTATTATTTTGCTCTTGGTCCTGGCACACATAATTAAAAGCTGCCATTTCCATCTGAGTTGAAGGTAAAGAAAAGATGACAGATAAACTCTCCTTTTCCCAGGGTGCTGGGACATCTGCAGTCCTGCCAGAAAATACTTCAGCTTCCAGAAACTTCCTTCAAAAAGCTGCTGATGCCTGTGCTGGAGGGTATGACTGAAGTGTAATCTCTTCCTAAGTGTAAATGAATGCTGCCCATCAGTTTGGGCGAAGGTTACTGAATCTTTATTTCTTCTCTCTTTTCACATTGCAGTCTGCTTTCCTGATGTCCCCTTGACTTGGATCCCTCTCTGAGTCAAGGACTTTCTTCTTGAGAAAAGAATCATAACTCATCTGATCCTAGCAGCACAGAAATACCCATTATGAGGCTACACCCACGAATGAGGACAGACTCCTAAATCTTTAAAAAAAAAAAAAAAAAAAAAGACAATGCATCCTTGTTTTCAAGCACTTATTTCCCCTCCCCTCCCCCCAATCAATTTCCAGTTAAAAGCATGTGGCGTTTTTTTTTTTCGTGGTGGTTAAATGGAAACTATGTGTGTTAAAGATAGGAATAGAAGTGAAAATGAGAAAAATCAGTCCTTAAAACATCTTCCTGACTGGAAGGCTCCCACAGCATTCAGAAGCCGTTCAGTGGTCCTGACAAGTTAAATCAGTGGCATAATTATTCTTGCAGAGGAAAGATAAGTCGTGATTTCAAAAGAATATGAAGAATGCTTACAGAAATCTGCATATTTATCTTATTCTTAAACCTACTCTTTTCAACTCCCACTCTCATCATATTTATGGACAAAGGAAAGGGTGAAGAGACAATTTAAAAGGCCACATGATGTGCAGGCTGATTAAAAATGAAAGCCAGATCTGCTGACAATTGACAAAAGATCAGGTCATCATTTATTTAATTGGACTCTGAGTGACAAGAAGAGGAGATGATTATCGAAGAGATGACTCCTTTGTTCCAGCCTCACAGTTTAAGTCATTTCAAATAGACAGGGAACTTTTTCAATTTCTCTAGGACATCAGCCTGAAGAGGTTTTTCAGTGTTAATCCAGGTAATCAGGATCAAGAATACTATTTGCCTCCCTTACAGAAAGAAAAGATTATGGGCCACTGAAATGGAAAGGCTAGGAATGAGAAGGTATTAACTCCGCTGCATGTCAATGAGACACAGGGAAGTGAATAATCAGTCTGTGCAGTTTGACTCTTCCATTTTTATTCAGTGGTATAAAATTATGGCTCAAAAGAGAAACACTCAACTTCCATCCTATTGCCAGTGTAACCTATGGAAGAATTGGAATTTACAGTTTACAACTGCTAGAATTCTGACCCAGGAGTATGAGTTCTGGTACAGAAATCTGGATAATGGGGGCAAATGTTTTATTTTCTTTGCATTAGATATATGAGAAAGAAAGAGAAAAGAGTTAAAATTTGCTGATTATCTAATATGTGAATATGTGTGAAGCAGTGTGCAAGCCACATTAAATATTTTATTATATTACTTCTCACAATAACCCTGTTTTAAGAAGAAAATATCTTAAATCTTCGTAAGGCTGAAACACTTTGAAAAAAATGATTATTTACATCTCCAATACTTTTGTGTTTGATTTAAAGGTAAAAATGAAATAAAGAGTCAGTTTCATGACAGAATGATGCTATATTCTCTGTTTAAATCTCAAGTATTGGCCTCTCCAAGGGAAAATGGCCTCCCTCAAGAGAATATCAAAATGTCCTTAAAGCAGACTGTATCACTAGTAATTCCCAGCAGCTAAGGGGTACTTTCTGAAAAGGAGGAAGCAGTGACCTATACGGTAACCCCTCCTTGTCTGTGACAGGTGGCACTTCTCACCATGCTAGGGGAATTCATTTCCATAGTTGTAGGGTTGGATTTGATCTGGATAGGCTGGAATCAGGATAAAAGCAAATGGAGAATTTGAAGATTGCTGCTGGTGTCAGATTAAATTTTACTTACACAAGTAATGCATGAATACAGGGTACTCTGGAGAAGAGGGTAAGAATGCCGTCAACAAGCCTTGGGAGATGACAGTGGTATTGTGCAGGCTGAATGGAAGCAGCTGGTGTCTGGAAAGGCCACCTCCTATTCACCAATTTTCCCTTCCCCTGCCGTTCCAGATGAGTATAGCTCTGGAAAGACGTGAGCCCGTGAGGTCACCTCAAGACCAATGTCAGCAGGAGAGAGGAGAATTCTCAGATGGTGGCCACATTAAGGCAAAGGCACATAAGAGCTCTCCATAGACGAAGCTTCTCTACAAGTAGCCCATTTGAGCATCTGCAGAAAGTGGAGGGCCAGGTGGAACTGCACTGCAGTCTGTGCCTGTCACTCAAAGAATCTTATGTTAGACTCAGAAAGGGAGAATATCCACTGTGCAGGATCCAATGGCTAGGGACCCACTGGGCAGGGAGATAGACTCTAAGCACAAATTCCAGAGACATCTTTCTCTTGATCTGAAAGAACCTCTTGCTATGCAGTATATTGATATGTGATTCCTAGAAGGCAGGAATAAAACCAGCAAGCTACATTTGAGAAAAAAATTACAAGTGTGTGCAAGGATTTTCCAGCAGACAGCAATCTTACCAGGATGAACCTTGAAGAACACAGGAAACCTTTGGGGTGCAGTATAGGCAACATGTCAGACCAGCAAGGAGCAGAGCAGAGCATTGATGAGTTATTTCTCTATTCATGCCCAGAATGGAGAGGCCTTTGCTGAAACTGAAAGCAACTTTACACAAAAGTCTACCAATGCCAAAAGACTGGGAATACAACCTACAACCTGTCCTGGTAATTTCATCCTTCAGCGCTTTCCTGAGACCATCTTTGAATCAGATCCAGGCAAACTAACTCTTGCTGACTGCTAAATTATATTGAAAAGCTCTCTGATCTCTCACTTTATAGGTTTCACCTGATAACAAAGTAAGCAAGCATTTTCCAAACTATATCCCATGGAGTTTCAAGTGTTTCCTGAAAGAAAAATTTCTACATCAAAATAATTTTCAGAATTCTGAACACAGTATCTCCCTCATAGAGAGTCACATGTATTTTAGGATATTAAAAGTTCTGAGGAATCCAGCAATAAGGGAATCCAGTTACATTTGTTTAATTCAATGATTGCTAAACTTATCTGACCATTGGACCCTGACCGAATCGACTAATAAAATCTCTTGGAACTTCATTCATCATAATTGAATAGACAGTGATCCAGCAGATGAGATCATCATTAAAATTCTGTAGACCAATCAGAGCAATCAAGTTTATTTCATTTTCTCATGGGTTCTGCTTATCTGTTCATTTATAAAGTATTTATTCAGAGCAATTTATATGACCCATATAGTAATGTTACCGGATAATATGTAAATAAATAGAAAATACACGCATCCAGCCATTTGGGGAGGAAGGGAAATTAGACAAGAAATAAATACTACAATTACTAATAGTAGCAAGTGCTATGATGAAAATGAAGAGTAAAAAAACATGGTCAGAAAAGACCTGAAGTGGGGCCTAGCCTTGAAGAATTAAATGATGTCAACCATGAGAAAGCTAGGATCAAAGGCTCATAGCAAAACAACTAAAGCTGTGTGCCCTTGGAATACTACTTTTGTTTTTCACACAATAATGAAAGAAACTTCTTAAATTCAAGAAATTGCCTTCTTCTTATTCTACCATTCTAGAAATAAAACGTGGGATATTACCTTCAATATAAGTTCCTTACATTATCCTGCACTTTTTTTTCTCATACTGGTCATTAAGTATATTTCCTGTTCCATAAGCATCTACTTTGATTGTCTATGGTAAATGAGGGCAAAGACCACGTCTGTCCTATTCCCTATCCTGCCATATATTAGACATTAAAAAACTATTTGTTCCATGAATAAAATATTTACCTGGCCGGGTACAGTAGCTCACGACTGTAATCCCAGCACTTTGGGAAGCCAAGGTGGGAGGATCACGAGGTCAAGAGATGAGAATATCCTGGCCAACATGGTGAAACCCCGTCTCTACTAAAAATACAAAAATTAGCTGGGCGTGGTGGCGCACACCTGTAGTTCCAGCTAGTAGGGAGGCTGAGGCAGGAAAATAGCTTGAACCCAGGAGGCTGAGTTTGCAGTGAGCCAAGATAGCACCACTGCACTCCAACCAGCTGACAGAGTGAGACTCTGTCTCCAAAAATAAATAAATAAATAAATACTAAAAATAAAAATAAATTAAAGTAAAAAATGTACAAATAATTGCCTTGTTCCTCAAGAAGGAATCAGGGCAACCCATCACAGAACCTACTACCAATATCTTCCTTTGGGTAATATAATCTTTATGTCCAGAGTATTTATTGTACTTTGTTTTTAACTACAAAAACTTTTAGGTGTCATTAATTTGGCACACACAGTCTGAATAGATACAAAGATTCTTTACATTATTCTGTATCTAATAATAGTGGGTTGGAGAGTAGGGAGATGTTGATCAAAACATACAAAATTTTAGTTAGACAGAAGGAATAAATTCAAGAGATCTATTGTACAAAATGACAACTTGATTAATAACAATTCACTTATTCTTGATAATTGCTAACAGTAGACTTTAAGTGTTCTTACCAAGAAAAAGTATGTGACTGTGTGAGGTAATGCATATGTTAATTAGCTTGATTTAGTCATTTTACAATGTATACATATTTTAAAACAACATGTTGTATACAATAAATATGTACATTTTTTTACCTGTTGATTAAAATAAATAAAAACTGAACAGAAAAATAGATATATATCTAGCAATATTTCAGAAGCTGAGGTGATACTCTTTTATTTAATTAGAAAAAAATTTAAGGGATTAATATGCATCAACAATCATTAGCATAAAATTATACCTGCATTTATGTTATGGCCTAAGTTCTCTCTACATAAGACTATAACATTATTCAAAGAAGGACCACAGGGGAGGCAACACCTTTTTTTCGACCCATCTTAGGTTCAGGCCAGGGCTCTGTAACTCTGACTGCCAAAAGACAGATGAACAGGAGAAAAGCATACACACTTTACTTAGTAATTTTCACATATGCTTGGGAGCCCTCACAAGAGAAATGAAGACCCAAAGAAGCAGTTAGAGTCAAAAGCTTACATACCAGGCAGGACAAAGGGTAGTAAATTGTGAAAACACAGACTAGAAAAGGGTTTGGGCTGGGGCAGTTAATTGTGGAAAAGTAACTAGAAAGATAATGGTTGGTTCAGCAAGATTTGTTTGTATGGATTTCTCTCACCTTGACCCCCCATCTCCGATGATAAGAATACCTTCCTTCTTCCTGGCACAGAGGGGACACACCTTTCACAGGAGAGTTTTGTCTCCTGCTTTCAGGAAGAAAACGGAAAGTCAGAATGCCCTTTTTGAATCTGCTATTTTTTTTTAATGCCATTAACTCAAAATACTTCTTACGTCAAAGTAGCATATTTTGGGATGGCATTTCTGCTGCCCTATGGAACCAATGATGGAACAAGACTCATGTTTTGGAGAGAAAGGAGGGATAATCATAAAAATAATGTAACTGAGTAATTTTAAAATTGTAATTTCAAGGAAAACAAAGACAAACATTAAAAAAAAATAGAAGAGGAAACTTAATAAGAAAAGCAGATGACTTTAAGCTAAGAAAACTCTAAAGAGACCATTTGGGCCCTTTTGTTGAACGGCTCTCCTGACACAGTGAGTGCTTCTGAGCCATGGTCTGAGGTTGTAGCAACTCTGTTGATAAAGACTTTTTTAGACTAATTTGCTTGACTCACACTTCACAGGAAGGAGCCCTCTCAGATCCTCTGAATAAAAGAAACCTGATAATGTCTTGACTCTGTTAAACAGACTGCCATCTCCCCAGAATGGGGTTTTGTAACACAACTGTCATCTCCAAATCTTCAACAGCCTTCCGGATAAGGAGGGCTTGGGAAACCGAGGCAGAGATGTGATGCATGTAAGGATGGCTCTGACTAGGATGTGACCAGGAGAGGCTGAAGCAGTGTGGTGGGTTTGGTGTTTTGTCATTGCTGTCTTCTTTTTTAGATTTCCACAAAATTCACTGTAACTCACAGGGTAGGAAAGCAAATAGGGACATGGGGTCATAAATAAAGTATTTGCAAACTGCTAAAGCCATGCATGAGCAGATGCTTGATTGAGGCACAGACACAGACAGGGCAAGGAGAATATTGACTGTGTTTATGTTGCCTTGAAAACTAACCTAAGGTATTCACAGCCAATTTCTGAAACATTTCTCCTCAGCCAAGTGACCAAGTGAATAAACAAAGAATGAATGAATGCTTTGTGGAAATGATGTCTAATAATTAGCAAATCACTCAGCCATATTATAATTAAACTATACTAACTGATTTAAATGCTGTCATTTTGTAAAATCTAACAAAAGTAAAGCAAACATGTTTGTGAAACCAGCCCAATTATCCCATAGAAATGATATTTAGATTTTTGAATAAACATAGTGATTGACCCTCCTGGTCTCAAAGTTTGAAATTCATGTGTGTGACATCTGAGTTCCTCCCTCAGGAAACTGATCCTCAGGCCCGGGACTAAACCTCACCAGATCACCACATCCAGACAATGATACACCAGACCTCATTCCCTATGATTGCTTCCTTACCCCTCCTTAATTCTTATTTTACATTCCTTCCTCACTATATAAACTCCCCAATTTTAGTTGGTTGGGGTGATGGATTTGAGACTGATTTGTTCTCCTCAGCTGCAGCACCTGGTTAAAGTCTTCTTTCCTGGCAATACTTATTGTCTCAGTGATTGGCTTTTTGTGAGGCAAGCAATGGGCCCTAAACCAAATCCCTGACATTTGGGTAACATTTGGGATTTTTTTTAAGTTGCTATAAAATAGACAGAAATAATTCTGACAAATATCCTAGGCCCAGAGCTACTTTTTTGGTTGTGTGAATGTGTGTATATATGTGTATATTTGTATATTTTATATGTATAATTGTATATATTATATATGTGTATGTGCATATATGTGTGTATGTTTGTATAATTTAATGATCCCTCAGACACTGTTGTGGCATTCTACGTGGCTAAAATGACATGTGATTTGTGCATTCTTTTGCCTTCACCTGTACCACATGTTGTGGTCACCATCTTATCCCTGAATACCATGAGATCCACAGTTGGAGTGCAGATGTAAGATTTCAAGTGCATTTAGATAGTAATATGTCCTGGAAACCCAGAAATGAACAAGTGCATTCTTAAAAATCATCTGCCCTCCTGACATGCCTCTTTAGGGAAGTCTATATAAGAAATTAAATCTGACTCAAAGTATGACTCAGTCATTCCAGTAGCTGAGTCAGTAACTCCCAGTAGTTGTCCCCCACACAGCAAGGCTGGCTGTTAACAACTGTGCTGAGCACACAGCTTAGACCCTGAAGACTAAGTGTGGTCATTCACTACCTCCCTCTAAACCTGACTCTTAGAGTTTACCAAGGGCATTTATTTCTGCAAAGAGAGAGATAATGGCTGACCTGCCCAAGGTGAGCCAGTCCGGCCCTGACTAGTCCTCTCACCTGTGACAGCTTAAAGAGAGAAAGCAGGAGAGACAGGCCTTGGAGAGAACTAGAAAACCTCCTTGCATTATTTAACACATAACAACTCCAATAGCCAGTTTTAAAAGTGGCTTGGAATACCCACTTTGGGCCTAACATTTTTCTCCATTAGGAAAGCTGGTAAAATGCATGTGCTTGCACAGGAAAAGGACAGGAAAGATTTACAAATAAAATATTTAAAGTGGCTCTCTTTTGGTCTTGGAGTTATATTTACATTTCATATGTTTTGTACTTTTCTGTATTTTCCCAGTGGGCATATATCATTTTTATAATCAGAAAAAAAACTTTTAAAAAATGCTGCCTTTTAATATTGGTTTTGGCTTTTAGTCCCTGGTCATGTGAAAATGATAGTCTACAAATTTCAGGAAACATATTATGGCTTTTTTACTGGAGTTTTTGCTTTTGATTTGGCAAGAAAAAATTAATTCTTTAGTTCAGTATTGTTAATGTAAATCACTCATAGGTACATGAGTTCAAATTTTTTAGTCATATCAGTAGTTCCTGGTTATGTTAACAAAAAGTAGTCTAATTTTAAAATATTTTCCTGGAAATAAGAAAAAGAATTCAAAATTCATTTTTTTATTCATTCCAGCATTGAACTTATTTATTGGCTACTATACACAGAGTTTACAGAAATGAGCAAAACACAGTCCCAAACTCAAGGCATTCACAATCTAGTGGGAAAGACCCATAAATTGACAATCATAAATAATTACAAACATATACATCTACACACACATATAATGTTAGAGAAAAACTAAAAATAACTCTTTCCAGGGGAGATGGTATTTGAGTCTTGAAAATCAAACAAGAGGTAAGTCAGCATTCCAGAAGGGAACACAGGGAAAGAGCTGCAGAGTACAAGTAATAGTATTTGCAAAGTCATGAATCTGTGAAATACTTAGGGCATTCACTACATTTCCACTAACTCAGAATGGTTGGAATATGGAATATATGAGTATGACAGAAGGTGAGCATGGGATGTGGATCACATAGGTTTTATAAATTCACTTTGAAGAGATACAATTTAACTCTTTGAGCAATGGGAAGCCAGTAAACATTTTAAAACTTACAAATGTCAAAGTCACTTTCAACTCAATATATCCAAACCCAGTACATCTAGTTTCCCTCCAAACCTAGCTCTCACCTGGTGCTGCATATTCTGGTGACTGTTGCCATCATCTGTGTTATTTCATAAACCAGAAATATATGCAGCATTTTTGACATGAAATCTCAATCCCCATACTCACTCTGTCAACAGATCACTACTAAAATGTCTCTCCAGTCCCTCAGTTTACCTCCTTTTCAACAGTCACCACCCCAGTCCAAGTTTCTAGTACTTCTCATCTAGATTATGTTGACAAAGTGCTAGCTGGTCTTCCCAAATCTCTGGTTTTCCTCCAAGCTGATATTCACATTGAAGCAAAAGCTAGTAAAAAGTGCAAATCTTATTCCTTCTTTACCGTATTTAAAACCTGTTACTTTGCAATACTCTTATGATGAAAACTAAGGACCTTAAAAAGTGCCTGTAATAATTTGCATAACTTGGCCCTTGCTGGCTTTCCCAACTCTTCTCCCCTCACTCTCTGGGCTACGGCCATGCTGGTCTTGTCTCAGCTCCTCAAATATATGCTGGGCCCCCACCCCAACGCTGTTGCACTTGCTGCCTTCTCTATCTAGATTAACCTATCTACCCTCCACAGTTTCCACCTCTCTCCTCCATTGTCACTTCCTCAGGCTGACCTTTTCTGACATCCCCAGTAGGTCACGTACTTTTGTTACATATTTACGTGTTCTTCAGTGTAATTATTAGCACTTGACTGTGTGTCTTTGCCATTGAACTTTCTTTTATCATTATTGTATTTCTGGCATCTAATGATGCTCAACAGATCTTTTTGAGTAAATGAAGATGACATTAACAATTTGTGTTTTAAAAAGTTATTTTTGATAGGAATATGAAAAAAACGAATTTGCATGAACATGATTAAAAGTAAGGATCGAATTAAGAGATAAGTTTGATAATCAGACTTGAGATGGTGGAGGTTTGAACCAAACATGGAAGTAAGATTAGAGAGAGGAAGGCAGATCTGAGCCCTATCAAATAGAAGCATCATCTTACGTAACTAAGATTTCCTTCTGAAATCAGAAAATGACCTATCAGTTTATAGAAATTGCTGGATGGCTGTCACAGTGATATTTAGATGCTTCTAGGTCTTTGGGCCAGGAACTTTTCTTTATAGCAGAAAGTTTAATTGATTGTTGATGCATAGGTTATTTTAAACAAGTACAAAGAGGTATCCTAAGATAAATATAAGTCGTTTCTATTTTAGGAAGGGGTCAGTGGGGAAGTGAGAGAGATCCCAGAACACATGTATTTCAAAAAGTTTCCTATGTGAAATTGACATAACCTTTACTCCTACTTCCACCCTTGTTATTGGCCCCTGATATTAGCTCTTTGCCTTGACTCCATTAGGGATGGGAGATGAGTAGTACCAGGATGCTACCTACAGCTTCAAAAGCCTGTCAACTCTGAGCAATCAGAGCTTTTTATGTTGTAAAGAGCTTATGCTAGATGAATAGAATACAATTTTGGCTCATCTATGCATGAGATGCCTTAGAAAAAACTTAGTCACTGTGGTGTAGTCTTAGGCCACAATGAATTTCTGAGAAAATACGGCAGTGCCATAATCTATTTCAAAGCACTTGGAACAGAAAAGTCCTCTTTCTAATTTTCAAGGAAGAATTTGAAGAGTTGAATGTGGCAACGCCATGTTTGCTCTTTCAACCTCCAAATGTATCCATTCAGCTCCTACACATACAACTCTAGGAATCTTCAGTGTGCTTTGTCACCCATGAATGTGCCTATTAAAAGACATTTGCAGAAATTTCTCTTTCAGTTAGTGTGCTTCCCTGTGAATGGGCTCATCTTTTTAAATGTGGAAAAACATTAGGGCCATTCAGCGTCCTCTGCAAGATGTCTATTAGGGATGCAAATGTGCAGATACGGACAAAAATAGTAGTCCCACTTGTAAAACATCGAGTTTGGGAAATTTAACTTAGAGAGAAAGCACTGCTACTTTCCATTTGAGCAAAATTTTTTAATTCTTTGTATCTACATATTCTCAGACTTCATTTCCTCTCCACTCCTCAGATATGGTCATACATTTAGTCCTTGGCATTCTAACTTTCTTGTTCTACATTTTTTTATCACAAAATTCTCATACAAATTCTTAGCTTCACTATTTACATCTGCTACTCTGAGATTTAGTCCAACACCTCCAACTGCCTGCTAGACAATTCTACTTAAACTTAAGATGTCATAAGCCAAGCTCATCATCTTTCACCTACCCCACCCACAGAGACATTATCAGTGCAATAGACTAGATGTCAGCCTTCACTTAACACTTTCTGTGTTGACTGGTTCAAATGGTAATCAAGTGCTGTTGGCCCTTATCATGCCTACTATTTCACAAACCTACCCTTATCCATCAACATTCCTTTAATCTTACCCACCAATTGTGTCTCTGCTGACACCACAGTTCATGGATTTTTTTGCTCTTTAACCTGAACCAGGCTCTCAGTACTGCTCATCAACATTTTGTTTATTTGTAGTTGAATTGCTCTTTAAATCCTCACCGCAGCTGTTGCTCACATCCTCCCGTGGCCCGACACCCTCATCTCCACAGTCAAGCCAGGCTACATATCACAAGCTCTCTAAGCTTGCGTATGCTCCTTCTCCAATGTATGTTGTTATATTTGTATCTGTTACTTTTTATTTCCAGACACATATTTTACATTTTGCCCAGTATAACCATTTCCCAGTGTCCTGAACCCAGTTTTATTCATTTTCCCTGGCAATTTATTTCATCATTCATCCTCCATAGTTCCTTCATTTCTGTTCACATAATATCCATTGGCATTTTTTCTCTCATCTACCAACATATATAGTTATAACATTTTCTTAAAAATAAATTTAGAAATACCTGTGTTTCCTCTTCTAGCTGCTGTACTAGCTCTATCTTCCATTTCTTGGGAAATGTCTATAATCAAATTATTTCTGTATACTTTTAATCCTGATTTCTTCTCTACCTACTTAATGATTTGGCAGTGCATGATCAGCCATTACACTGCTAATAAAATCACACTTTCAGGGTCATCAGTAACCTCCTCATTACCAAACTCAGTAACCCTTTTCAGTCTTCCTCTTCCCTGACTACCCTGCATTATCTAACATTTAACTCTTTTCTCTTCATTATCTCTCTTGCCTAATTTCCATGAGATTACACTTACCACTAAGCAGATTCTCTCCTTAACTTTGTGACAAATCTTTTTAGTCCTTTATTGGCTCCTCAATAGTCTACCTCCACAGCTCCTCAGGCTTCTCTCCATGTCCTTTTATTTTCCTTCATCTTCAATACATTCTTCCTTGTTGTTATTATTATTATTATTATTATTATTGAGACAGAATCTCACTCTGTCACCAGGCTGGAGTGCAGTGGCATGATCTCAGCTCACTGCAACCTCTGCCTCCCAGGCTCAAGGGATTATCCTGCCTCAGCCTCCCGAGTAGCTGGGATTACAGGTGCAGGCCGCCACGCCCAGCTAATTTTTTGTATTTTTTTTTTTTTTCTTTTGAGATGGAGTCTCGCTCTGTTGCCCAGGCTGGAGTGCAGTGGCGCAATCTCGGCTTACTGCAAGCTCCACCTCCTGGGTTCACGCCATTCTCCTGCCTCAGCCTCCCGAGTAGCTGGGACTACAGGCACTCACCACCACGCCCAGCTAATTTTTTTTGTATTTTTAGTAGAGACAGGGTTTCACCATGTTAGCCAGGATGGTCTCAATCTCCTGACCTTGTGATCCACTCGCCTTGGCCTCCCAAAGTGCTGAGATTACAGGTGTGAGCCACTGGGCCTGGCCAATTTTTTGTATCTTTAGTAGAGACAGGATTTCACTATGTTGGCCAGGCTGGTCTCGAACTCCTGACCTCAGGCGATCCACCAGCCTCAGCCTCCCAAAGTGCTGGGATTACAGGCGAGAGCCACCATGCCCAGACCCTTATTAATTTTTTCTGTTGCTATTGCCTTTGCTTCAGTGCTCATTTCTTAGAAATGGATCTCAAATTTTGTATTTCCAGTTTCAATGCCCAACCCTCTTCCTATACTTGAGGCAATTATTCATTACCACCATATTTTCCCAAATTCTACGCTTAAATAAATCTCATTGTCTTCATCTAAATGCCTCTACCTCCTGCATTCCTTTTGTTTTTCATTTTTTTCAGTTCTCCATATACTAAGTGTATTCATTCCACATTTATTCTGCTCATGCTGTGTCAGTTTAAGGATTCAAACAGAAAACTAGAAACCACTAAAAATACTTTAAACAGAAAGAACTTTCTACAGGAAATTGGTTCACAGGTGATGGAAGACCTGAAAAGCAAGACAGGATGTCTCAGTCTATTTCTGCTGCTATAACGAAATTCAGCAGAATGGGTAATTTGTAAATAATAGAAATTTATTTTCCACTTTTCCTAAGGCTGGGAAATCTAAGATCAAGGCAAGTTCAGTGTCTGGTGAGGGCTGGGTCTCTCTGTTTCCAAGATGGTATCTTGGAAACACTTTGTCCTCCAGAGGTGAAAAACGCAGTGTCCCTACATGGTGGAAGGTGGAAGGTAGAAGGTCAAAGGGGGCCTAAGCTAGTTCCCTCCAGCCCTTTTATAAGGCACTAATCCCTTGCTCAGAGCAGAGCCCTCAGGACTTAATCACATCCCAAAATGTCCCATCTCTTTGACCACCACAGTGGGGATCAAGTTCCAATACATGAATTTTGGGGGGACATTTAGATCATAGCACAAGGGATGGTGAGGAAACACATAGATTAGCAAATGCTAATCTTAGCTAGAAGGATGAGGAGAGGAAGTTTTGTAGAAAGCTCAAGATTTAAGTTCACTCAGAAGAAACTGGAACTATGCCAGAAGCTATAGCAACAGGAAAGATGCAGCTGTTCCCAGAGAAGCTGTTCAAGTCAGGAAGAGAGGGTGAGAAGTACCCTAGATTCTCACTTCTTCTTGTCCACCAGTCTCCCTGGTGCCTCCTACTGACCAAACCAATCTGGAAGCCAGTGGAGATCATAACCTGGGAAATGCAATCTACAGAATTCATCCCTCCCTTCCTCCCTACCCAACTCTGCTATATGGACCAGAGTCAGAGGAGAGTGAAGACAGGATGTGACAGCAAAATAGGCCAAAAATGGATTATTCTGTATCCATTTTTACTATTCAGCCATCTTTTCCTCCCATGAAATACCACCAAGCTTCCACCTAATATGTTGTAAGTATTCTTTGTAGAAAGTTGTTCCCGTGTGCTCCTAAAGAAAGGAGATACAAACCTCTGTCTGTCCCTATGTCTATCTCAATAATTCAGGGACTCCTCATGATATGCAGTTATCTACATCTATTTCAGATGTAATTTCTCATTGGACTAGCGACTGTGAAACTCAACTGTAAAGTTAAGCACAGCCAACATCCCTTTTATTAAAAAGTAGAGGAAAGAAAAAGAGGAAAACATAATGTCCTTAGCAGCCTCAGTCCCCATTTATGTAACTGATGCCAAGACCATAGCTAATATTTTTTAATATAAAAACTTTTCTGAGATGTAATTCATATACTGTACAATTCATCAATTCAAAATATGTAATTCAATGGCTTTTATTATAGTCAGAGTTGTGCAGCTATCACCATAGTTTTAGAAGATGTTCATCACCCCCAAAACAAACTCTGTGCTCATTAACAGTCACACTCCATTGTTGAAGATCCCCCCTCTCATTTCTTTGAAGATCAGTTCAAGACTTAGCCACCTAGGCTTTCGGGCTCTTCTCCAGATTCTGAAATCTGTAGCATTTACTGTCTGGACAATTCATTTGGATTCCCCCTAGAGCCATTCATCTTTTTATGTATGTGCTCTGTCTCTCCAATTAGATTATAAGCTCTTAAGAAAAAGACCCTAGTCTTGATTGAAGAGATAGAAAAAATATTTAGAAATGCAGCTCCATCGAATTTAATCCTTTTTCATTTGTGTTTGATTAATTCATATTACTGCACACTCTTCTCCTAACAGAGATTTTCTTTCTTAATCATTTTCCCAGAGAAAATAATTCAAAACTGCCGGAACAGACTTAAACAGAAAATTTAACGTGTTCATTAAAATGCAAAAATGGAACAGATTAGAAAAAAAAAACATCAGAAATCACTTGTTATTATCATCTACTGTGAATATGCATTTAAGATGTGCTGGAAATGCTGGTGTTTCTTTTATTCCAGTATTAAAATAGTGCCCATTCACTGTCATATATAACAAAGCATGATATTAACCAATGGGGGAATAAAACACATTCATTTCTTCTAATAAATACTAAATTTGCAAGTTAAAGTTGGTGTTAGATCTAGTGCACTTGTAATCAATTCTTTCAAATGTATAAATATTTATATATGTTTTTAAATATGTGTAAGGATATCTTGAAGTGTTTCTTATGAACTGGAACACATGTACCTATTGTTTATAGTTTTCTTTTTCCTCTCCTCTCTTCCCTTCCTTCATTGTTTTCTCATCCTTTTCTTTTTTTTTTTTTTCTTATATCCTCTTGCTTCTTCCATTTCTCTTAGGAAGACATTGGTACAACTTCTTATACTTTTTAGGATCAATCTTGAAAAGCTAAGAAAATTAAAATAACTGCGTAAGAGGAAGTTCTTATAAAATTAGTGTGAAGTTTTTTTCCCTCTCTAAATCTTATGGTCACCATGAAAATAGCAACAGGTCATGTATCCTTTATATTACACTCTAAAATGAATCCTTACCTTGAAAACTATTTTGAAATATACCAAAAGTTTTACATTAGACAGCATCAGGTAACATTTTTATAGTGCTTATTTTGTGTGTGGAATTGCATAAATGGTTGAGAATGTTTTATAATGTACTAGAGAAAGATATAAAAAGAAAATAATCACAAGGCAGTGAGGAAAAGATGTATAAAATGTGATAGGAGCACTGAGCCTGGTCCTTCAGTTTACAAGTAATTATGAATGCCCAGTTTGTGCAAGGTACTGCTCTAGGTGCTGGGGATACCAAGTATTTTCCTTCAAGCAATTCATGGTTAATACATAGTGACCTTACAGTGTGATAATCCACCTGAAATTTAAAGGTGAATACAGACTGTTATGTGGAAACCAGAGAAGGAAGTCAGGACAGGGAAAGGAATTTCAGGAGTGTCAAGAAAACTTTTGAAAAGAATTTACTTCAGACTGGGATCTTGCACAATGAATAGAAGTAGAACACACTCTACCTTGTAGAAAAAACAAACAGACAAAAAAACCCCAAAAAAACGGTGTGTGGAGATGAAAAGGACAAGAAAAGGGCATCCCATGCAGAAGGGATGGCACAAGATTGTCTTCATCTACTGAGGCTACTTTAACAAAGTACCATGAACTGGGTCACAACAGAAATTTATTTCTCACAGTTCTGGAGGCTGGGAAGTTCAAGATCAAGGTGATGATAGACTGGGAGTCTGGGAAGGTCCTCTTGATAGTTCAAAGATGGCCGTCTTCTCACCACGTCCTCACATGGTGGAAGGAGTGAATAAGCTCCCTTGGACTTCTTTTATAAAGGGACTAATACCATTCATGAGGGCTCTACTGTCCTGACCTCATCACCTCCCTAAGGCCCCAGCTCCTAATTCATAGGATTTTAACATATGAATGGGGGGCAGGCACAAACATTCAGACCATAGCAATGACCCGTATAAAGAACCAAGTATTGTCTTTCAATGACCACAGGCTGGTATCTCTGAATTTCCAGGTGCTCCTGAGGAATTCGCAGGAGACAAGACTGGGAGGCAAGCAAGCAAGAACCAAGCCATTGAACCTTTTTGTGCCATGCTAAAGTCATCAGATTTCATTCTGAACACAATAGGAAGCCATTAAGAAATTGTTAAGTAACATTACTATCAGGTTTACGTTTTAGAAAAATTAGTCTACTCCAGTGACAGGATATGCTGGCCAGCTGAATGTTGGAAGAAAAGTATTGAGGATAGAAGGAGATTCGTGAAGAATCCCCATTGCAGTTCTACAGGTGGGAAAGTATAAGGGCCTGAATTGAGGCTCTGGCAGTGGGGATGCAGAAGAGAGTAAGAAGATAGAGAAAGTTAGTTTAGAAACAATAGTACTTAGTACTTTTTTATTGTATAGAGAGGATAGAAGAGGAAAAATTATTGTGGCTTGTGCAGCTTATAAGGAACTAGGTAGAGGAATATTTGAAGAGGAAGAAATGAGTTAAATTTTGAACATACTGTGCTTACCATTCTAAGATAACATCAAAATATTCAGGAGGCAAGCCAGGCACAGTGGCTCACGCCTGTAATCCCAGCCTTTGGAAGATCAAGGCAAGAGGATCAACTGAGACCAGGAGTTTGAGAGCAGCCTGGCCAACATGGTGAAACCCCATCTCTACTAAAAATACAAAAAATCAGTTGGGTGTGGTGGCAGGCACCTGTAATCCCAGCTACTCGGAAGGCTGAGGCAGAAGAATCTCTTGAACCTGGGAGGTGGAGGTTGCAGTGAGCCGAGATCGTGCCATTGCACTCCAACCTAGGTGACAAGAGATAAACTCTGTCTCAAATAAAAAAAAAAAAAATCAGGAGGCAGTTGGAGGTATGAGTTGATGTTTGAGGGAAGAGGTCAGTGTTGGCTGTGTGTATGTGCGACAGAGAAGGGCTGTGAGGGGAGAGATACAAAGTTAGGAGGGAAGAGAAGTCTTGGACCAAAAGGAACACCAGTACTTAAGCATCCTGCAGATGAAGAGAGAAGTCATAAATGGCAGACAAGCAGCTGGAAGGAAAACCAGAGAGTGCTAGAACCACAAGAGCAGTTTTGAAAAGGAGTAGGCAACTGTGTCAAATACAACAAAGATATATGCACATTTATTTCTTTATACTTTTCCATTGTCTAAAAGTTTTCTAACCTTAGTTTTTATTTTAATAGATAGAAAATCTCATACATAACCAACATCACTCCATCTTTACTCCAGCCTGAAAATTACTTCATTAGAAAAAAATTCTATT